>NC_067283.1:96526205-96621205 GCF_020740795.1 Apus apus | reverse complement strand
GCGAGAAGGGCTGCACAGGGCGCGGTGCCTGTCTGGTGCCTGGCTTTTCAGTCATGTGTTTCTCTCAGAGTGCTAAACTAATCGGTTCTTTACTTATAGAATATGATAGGTGTTCATTACTGATAATTAGAGTGTTTGGAATCAGTTTATGCTTGTTTTCCAAATCAGCCCTCCAGGCGCTGGAGTGAAAATAATTGCTGAAAACAAAAGTAGTGCAAAGCATTGGGAGTGGTTTGGATGAAGAAGGAAAAAAATTAAAGGATTGAGATGGAGGGGATGTCACAAAACTAAGGCAAACGACCCACACCCTAAAGCAACAGATGTAGCTGGTACTTCCGAGGACCAGGCTTTATTTGGCTTCGTTTGTTGGGAAGCGCGCACCCGCACTTGTATGAAAGATGAATAGAACCTCGTACGACCGACCCCGCTGCTGTGGCTCAGCACATTATTGTTCCAGCTTGTTGAGCCTTACAGAGCAGGAAGGGGATAGAGGAAGGGATTTGAATAACATTGCGGTTCAGAAGGAGATTCATAATTTTAGTGTGATCAGCATGTTGGTGTGCCTCGTAGTGACAGGCTGAGTTTATTTCCGAGAGACTGTTCTGTGAAATAGGCCATTAAAACTATATAGAGAATGGCTGTCTAGTTTCCATAAGACTTGTGATCCTACGTCTTTCTATTTTTTTTAAAATTTTTTTCTTTGAATGGCATCTGGATGGTGTGGGTGCAATTATTGTCATGTGTTAATCCAGTCTCATTTATTGAAATCAGAACCAGATCTTAAGGGTTGCTGTATTATACGTAAAAAAATGATGCTTGGTTATGTTTAAACATTTGAAGCATGGTACAAACTTGTCTTACAGAGTTAGGTAGAAAACGCAGTAAAGCTGCAGAATGCTTTGGCTGTATTTTGGTTTCATGAGAGGACGTGGTGCAATTGACTTAGGTAGCACCAAGTTTTCATCCTCTGCATTTATGACGGCCTGTAAAAGATAAAGGCAATTTTAAATGTTATTGTTGTCTATGCACAGTTATTTTCCTCAGCAGGTTTGGAAAATTTGTGAGAAATGGTCAATTGTTTGACATTCAATGTTGTTTGTTCAGCAGCCTTTTTCTATTTCAAGCATATCTTTTAATACTGAACCTTAACAAGAAGGGCACTACTTCCTATGTAGTGCTACACAGACTGGATGAACTGTCATATCATTTATTGATTCCATAACCAGTTATCTCACTGAGATGTCTTTTATAAAAACTGCTGATAGTGATTTGGGAGAAGGGGGTGGTGAGGGGGGAAGTAAAAGCTGTTCTACCTAGTAGTGTAGTGTCTAAAATACAGGGGAACCATCATGTCTGTGCAGAGCTGCAGTTATTTATTATTCTTCAGTCTTAAACATACCTTGCATTGACTGATTTGGGGATTTTGTTTAGTATTTCTAACAGTTTTTTGGGGGTTGGATTATCTTCAGAATTCATTGAATAGTAGCATATATTACAAGAGATTGTGAACTTAACATTATCACCAACTGATTCAGAATAGGCTTCATCAACATAGGCTTGAATACAGCAATCGATGCATTCGATTTTATTATAGTAATTAGCATAACACCTTCATGTCTTGCTATACCAGCTATTTCAGGAGAGGTGCAAAAAGAGTTGTATCAAGCAGTAACTGAGTAAAATTCTGTAGCAGAGAGGTGTTGGGGGGCTAGGTTTTTGTGTTTAGTTTGTTGTTTTTTCTTTGTTTGTTTGTTTGGTTTTTCCCCCTCTTTTTTCCTCAGCTCCTAATGACAACATGTGGTTGGTTTATGCTTTGAGGCATGAGTTTATTTATTGTTTTTGAGACTTAATGGTGCTGGTTAAAGGAGCTACTACCCCATCTGCTCACTACCAATTCTGCGTGGTGGGATAGTTCATACAAATTCCTCCCCATTTGTTGTAGAAAAATGGTTTAGTCAATGAAGAGCCCATCAATGTAAAGAGTTTAATCTGGTAGAATTTGCTGAGTAGAAGTTTTACTGTTTATACCTTAACTAATTAATTTCATTAATGGGCTTTTATAAGTGACTTGCCAAGATGTTGTTCCCCATTTAAAAATTGTTTAGTTACACTTCACTTTATTAGACAGCGATTTGTCATTTTTTAAAGTATATTGAATGGTGCTGATCTTCTAAGATCATAAAGCTTAGATAAGTGATTTTTTGAGAAGAATAGTTGATTTTCATGTGTGGCATTGCTGATCTCACAATAAATACACTGGAGCAGATCTTCAAATGCAGTCGTAAAATTACAGCATGGTTGAAGAGACCTTATCATCCCTCTGACTGCAAAGCTCTGCTGTCTTGTTCTGTGTAATCAGTTTTGCTTAATGCTGTGCTGACTTCCTCTGAGCCGTAAAAGCTGAGTTATATAGGGGTTAATCATGGCATAAGGATTTTCTAATCACCCTCCCGTTTTGTAGGGTGTACTCTGTTTGTGTGTGTGGACATACCAGTGGTTTGCTGGTGCTCTTTGAATGTTACCACTGTCCTCCACTTGCCTTACCAGCTGTATTTGTCTGGTTTTTCAGGAAATGGTTCCAGAAGCAACTTGTAAGGTTTAGACCATTATGTTTCCCTTCTTCTTGGACTGCCCTTCTTTTGTGGCAATTAAACATTGCACCTTATTTTGATGGGCTAGTTTTACTCAGGACAGACATTAAATCTTGAGAAATCTCCTGTGTCTGTTTTATGGCCCAAATGCAACAGAAAACATTTCTACTGCGTTTTTTAATAACATGAACTGAGTGCTTTAGGACAGCTGAAAAGCTTGGAAGAGACTCTGATGTTGCTTGTGCAGGGCCAAAACACCTAGAGTACAGGGAGGAACGTGCGCTGATAGTATAGCCTGGCAGTCCTCTCATGATGGAAATTAAACTGACCAAAAACTGCATTAAGAGAGGAACAACAGGATCTTACTGTGGCTGTTTTCCCCTTTCCCAATTCAACAATTTTATTAGCATCTCTACATCTGATGCTGTACCTTGATACCTGCAGCTTGGGACTCAGTTACTGTCCTTTGGCACTAGTAGGGTCTTCTCTGAGAAAAGAATATTAGTAGTCATTTTATTGAAGCCATGAGGATGGGTCTGGAGATACAAGGAAGTGGTGCTTGGAGATCAAACTATGGCTCCTGGAGAAGCAGATGTGCTTTCCAGCTCAGTCCCTCTGAGCCTGTGAGGAGAGCTTGCTCACTGTTCTGTAGTATGATCTAGCCTAATAACAGGTATAATCTCTTTCTGCAGGTTGTTTTTCCTCCATAATGAGTTTGAATTTTTCTGATGGTTCCTTCTATCTCTTCAACATTCACTCCTTTCCTGGTAGAATTTGAGATGTCTTAAAAGATGTACTTAAAAGCTGAACATAGGTTGAATTAATTCCTCTAGGAATTACTGCAAGACAGTGGATGCAACCAGAGTTGCTGCACTCAGAGTATTGCCATAAGTACTGGGATAAACTCATGTTTCCAGACAGCAGCAGCACACTTTGGCATGCGTTGATCTTTTCTTTCTGTGTTTTTAAAATAAAGGAATGCTAAGCTTATTAGTACTATGTTACACGTTGATGTTGGTTAATGAGATATACTATCTGGAATTCTTGAAGCGCTGAAATTATTTAATTTGCTATGCTTTACGATAAATACTCAATAAGTAGTATTTTGTTTCACTTGATACACTTGCTATTTTATGCCCTTGCAAATATAAATACAGTGATCGTAAGCTAAAATTTCACCATTTGTAGCAAACAAGCTATGCACTGATATTGTAAAAAATTATTGATTTAAAAATTAAATAAATATGTTTGCTAAATGAGTGAGTGTATTTTTGACATTGTTTAGCTTGTGCTAGCTCAGAGAGATGCTCCTTTTCTAGTATTAATAGCATCTAACACTGTTCATTTTTCTGACGTATACTAGAAAGCATACAAAGCAAGCTAGATTCCTGGGGAGGAACATTGTCTTAAAGATTTGCTTTATCTGTTCATTCCAGTAGATGGCTACAGTTCACTACCAAATTGTGGCTATAATAGATTTTTTACAGTAAGTAAATCAGAAGATGAAGGTTGAATTACTATAAATGAGTTGACCTGTACATTTTTCTTATTTCATGTGATTAGTCCTGCACTATTCACTATTTTTCTATGTATACCTTTTTCAAACTACAGAAAAATATTGTAATACTCCTCCTGTTAGTCAGGGTTTTATGAGTGACTCTTAGATCTGTTGCAGTTTTCTAGTATTTCTAATTGTGCACAATTAGAAGAATGCTTATACTATCCAAACACTGAAGGAACGGAATCGCTGAAAAAGCTGTATGTTAGTTTTATAAAAGTGGACACTTCCAGAGTCTCGAGATTGTTCTTACTGATTGTTACTGGTTTTAGGCATTTTACGTGGAAACTGGCTGTTTATCACTTGCTTTTGCCAAGTTGACTTTAGCTTTTATAGAAGCAGATGTTTTCTAGTAAGCCTTCTCAGTGTTAAGCATGTAGTGGCGAATTTAACAGATACAAAAGTATGTTTACCCTTGTGTTTCATTTATGTTGTGCTTTGCAAGGTTTCATTGCTCTCAATCCCCATCCAGGTCTTTCTTTTTTAAAACCTGATTTGCATACAACTAAGTTGATACGAAGGAATTTCTTTTTAGGCCCTGGAAAAGCAGCTTGCTTCTGAAAAGCTACTCATTAGCAGTTCACGGAGTGGAATTCTTTCAAAGGTGTATTACTGGTTTGTACTGTATGAAGTAGCTCACAGTACAACATTGAAATACTAGGTATGCCTTTTGACTTTCTTAGATCGAGTGATTCTGAATTCATCAATGTAAACTAGTGAATATTTTGCTTTAATTTTCAATGAGAAGGAAGTGTTGAAAATTACTTTTATTTGTACTCACATTTGCTGGTAAATGCTACTTTCCTATCACTTTAATTTTATCATATTACTTTCATTTTTGCCTTACAACAGCTACAAGCTGAGCGTAGCAATTTAAGGTGCAGATTTTTTGTTATTTTACAAATGAAAGGGCCATTTTTTGCATTAACTGCTATGCTGTGCTTTTGCAATTTTAGGTCCCTTTGCAATCAACTGCCAATTTATATAGCTGGCTACAACTGCTTAATCTATTATTAATAAGCAGTGCTACTGAGCTCTACAAATGATAAAAATGGTACCAGTTTTATACAGGATTTTCATTTTCATATCTAAACTACATACAATAACTTTATTCTCTACCATGAAGATAAATGTCTTAATTATTTATAAATTCTGTGTATTTTATGGTATCGATTTAAGGATTCATTCATTATGCCTGAAATATATTGAGAGGCCTTAGCTGTAACTAAAATATTTTTAATTTACCCATTTAGTTACAATGTCATATTCTAAAGGGCCAAAATTTAATTTGTTGACAAAATACTTTTACAGTTTAATGCTGGGTTGAGTATTCTAGAAAATAAATGCATGCTGTGTTACTCTTTGGTTCTAAAATTGAGTGGTTTGGATTATATGTGTAAAATCTTAGCTTTCTGGTATGTTTACATTTTTTATTGTTGCCACATGATTCATTAAAGGATCTCATCCTCTGAGGGGAAAATGTATTTGACCCCTTCTTGAGAGCATATACAAAATTTTCATCACTAATCACAGATTTCAGTGAGGTAAATGACATTAGTTCTGTCCCCTCCTGTGTTTGTAGAGCTGGGATGTGCCCAGTTCTTGGTCCTTACACTGTGAAAATATGTCGGCTGCCCTGGAGGGCACCTGGCTGTGTTTAGGACATCTCAGTCATGAGAAATATTGTATCTGGAGGGTAATTATGCTCAGGACAAGGGAAGCACAGTAATAAGTCCCTGGAGCACTTTAATGGGCTGTAGAAAGGGAAGATAGAAGAGGAAAAAAAAAAAAAAAAGGAAAAAAAAAAAGAGAGAAAAATTACTCAGGTAACAACTATGCTTCCAAGAATGGTCTGTGAGATGCTAAACAGTATTTGCTTGGGATGTATTTCTAGTCATGTAAACTTGAGTCTAATCACATATTTAAATTTCTTGCACACCTCTTCAGAATTTGTTTACCTAATTATTTAGGAAGGATTTAACAATTTTTAAAGCATGTTCATTGTTGTTTTTGTGTAGCGTGCTTCCTAGTTTAAGCATTTCCACAAACGAGTCGCTAGTCGCGGTGAATAGGAAAGTAGGAAATTATTATTATTATTTCCCCCTTTCTGGGGTTTAATTTCAGCTGAATTGCTATGTCTCTCTTTTCCATAGTATTGGATGAGTTAATCACACGCGTACACACGTGCAGCGATGTGAAAAGTTTAGCTTGACTGGAAGAACGCAGAGCCACATCTGAGTCAGGAGTGAGAATTCCTGTCCGTATTTCCTTGGGAGCGACTGGGAGCCGGGGCACGGGGCCGTGCCCCCGCAGGATGCCACGCTCTGGCCGCCTTTCCCAGCCCGGGGTGCAACCCTCCCGCTGCCCCTCTCCCCTCCCGGCTGCCGGCAGCGGCCCGGGTCCCGCTCCTCCGCGGGACAGGCGCGGCGCCCGGTGCGTCCGTGCGGCTCTGATGTGCAGGCGGGCGCTCCGGGCTGCCTCTCCTTGCCCCTCGCCCAAGGGGTGTCCCTGCCCGCGGAGGTCGGGCCGGGGCCGCTGTCCCTCCGTGCTCAGCCGCTAGAGAGAGCCGGAGGGAGAGGCTGGAGTTAGCTTTCCCCTGCGAAAACGCGGGTTTAACTTCACCTCCAGCAGCAGCACTTGCCTGTTATAAATAGATTCAGACATTACAGAGGCCTTTATCTTTGTGATCTTTAGGAGGATGTTAAAGGTAAAACTCGTGGAACCTTGTATGAGTAAAAAAGGAATTATTTTTTTGAGCAGATTGTGTGTTTGCTTGTATTGCTAACACATCTGGTGTTAAACTCGTGGTAAACTTATTTGCAAAATTTTGATAGTAAGTGGATCGTACCTTTCTGGTAAAGTGGTAAACATTTTTAATCTTACAGGGACACAGCAGCTTGTCTTTGTCTAATTATTTCCTTAAAGGTTGTTCAGCAAATGTCATGTATTTTACTAACAGTGTGCTTGTTTGGAACATGACAAGATATTTACATTACAGTGAATCAAGAATCACAGTAAAGGTGCAGTTGTCTTTAAAAAGCATTTGATAGTTGAGTGAGTTTAGATTCTGTATGTTGGTGTGCATAGTATTTAACAAAATAGTAAATGTCTCTTTAAAGGATGACACAAAATTACACCCGTTTCCTTTTATTTACTGATCTGAGGAGCTTATATTTAAATGAGATAAGCAGCAGATATAACAAGCTTGTGAATTTTTTCCTTCCACCTGGGGAGTTAAAAAAAAAATTGTACCACGTAAATTAGGGTGGCTGGCATCAGGTCTACATTACGTGTTTGTTTGCCTGGGGTGCTCTCATAAAAAAATGAAGCAGAGCTTTATACAGTTACAGTGTGAACTAAATCTGTGTTCAACATCCATAGATAAAGTATTCAAGTGTCTCTGAAGAAAAACTCTTGTTTTGAGATATTTGCAGGCCAAAAATATGCCAGTATTGTGAAGGGTAGAGGGTTTCTTTTGGTTTTTCTTTTAGTTTTTAACAGTCATCATAGTTGCTACATACCTCTTCATGATTGCTTTTGCCTGTCTGGCAGCATGGAATATACAAAAGAGGGTTGTTTTATTTCATGTATTCATCTATCTATTTATTTATTTATTTTGGTAAAACATATTTTTGAACAATCAGAGAGAAAACCACCAATTTATGCAGCAGTATGTTTTGGTTCTGAGTAAGCAAACTGTACGCCTAATGATTTCATAAGAATTTAATATTGTGTGTTTTACAGATGGAAAAATGTTGATAAATTTAGGTTAATTTCAACTCTATTTATGGAACTACTTATGCATTTTTAAAAAGAAACAGAGCCTTCTTAAATTATATATAACTTGAAAAAGGGTCTGTTGTTTATTTTATTTTAAATACTAGATTGTCCCTGAACGAGGCAGAGAGAGTATTATGTAGAGCACTGCTTATGGAAACAGCAAACTAGTAAAACTATGCTGCACTAAAGTAAAAATGTTATATTATTCTGATAATATTTGACTTTTGCACAATATTTAAATGAACATTAGTATAAATAGGAATGCTTAACTAAAACACAGGTTCATCGTGTAGGCTAATGCATTACTCTTGTATATTTGTACATGAGTGAACAATTATTCTAAAAAGTTTGTACATGTGCTCTAGTGACAAAAGTTGTATTAAAACAAACTGTTCCGGTAGTGGTGACAGAAGTCATGGTTGACAGTTGTGTTTGAGAAGTAAATGGGCAAAATATTTGTGGATCTTTTAATGATTACAGTTCTTGATAGCTTTCATAAGAGTGCACATAATTTGTGACAACTCTAATAAAAAAACGTGGCAGCAAAACTTTCTGAGTTAGCGGCAAAGTAAATGGGGCAGGTTTTGCATTTTGAACAGAAATCTCACGAACTGTGATTGAATTTGTCGTGAAAGTGTGTCAGAATTAATAAAGTATTTACGTGCAAGGTTGCTGGGCTTTGCAGACTGGTTAAGGCTGAGGATTGGTTAACATGGAAAGTCATTTCTGTGCATTTGGTACTAGACAGCAAAGGACAAATGTACTTCTATGCATTTCAGATCATAATGCCATTTCTCATTTCAAACCATTTTTGTCAGGACACCAGGAAAAACAATGATGCTTTGAGGACATAATTAAAGATATTGTTCAAAGAACAACTTTCTGCATATTTGAATTATTACTGTCATCAAAATCATACAAATATGGAAATATGATTGCCAGAAGCACATAAATCAATGATCAGCATGGCCTCAAAATCCAATAAATATGTAGAGTTAAATACTTTAAAATGCAAATTGCCTCTGATCATTTGCATATGGTAGAATTTAAAGGAAATTTTGTTGCTTAACAACCTCTAAGGTAGCAGTTAGGGCTATGGGTAAACATAGATTTTTTTATTCATAATTGGTCAAGTTGCAAGATTTGATAAATGATAGGAGACTGCTTTCCTTGGTTAAAATGACTGCATTCTTTACTGAATCCTGAAACTGCCTTGAAGTCATCTGAATAATTAAGAGTTAATTATTCTCCATCCATCTAAATCAGAAAAGGACAGATTTAGGGAAGGAATTTATAATTTTTGCCTCATGTCCTGTCATGTCGTAATGTGATAAACTAAACTGACTCCAAATAATATCTACTGACCTTATAGTAATTACGCCTCACAAAACATTTTGGTTGAAATGTTTTAATTGCTTACATTGATTCCAGAAACTACATGTTAACAGACTCTGAAGTGTAATTGTGTTCAAAAGAAAGCAATATAAAATTCGTATTCCATTACTATTCTAGTTAGTTTTATCAGAGTAGATACTGTACAAGATCTTCTACTTTATTTCCCTGTGATAGTGGCTCTCTTTTTTCCACTGTTTTTCTCTTTTTGTATGCAAGCCATTGTTGTTAAAGGAGAATGAGTATATGCATCAAGGATGTAACTTTTTTTTTAAGAAAAACTTTCTAAGTTTAGCAAACCCAGTTGTTTGTCAGTGGCATCAATCCACTCTGTTTGCTTTTTGCAACTTGAAAAAGAACGTACACCTAAAATATGGGCAAAGAAAACCAGAATAGTATGGCATTTATCTCCCTGTGAAAAGAAGGACAGTTCCGGAATTCAAAATTGAAGCCTGTTTATATTTGCTAATTTCAACGTAGAAAAGTATTTTTTTTCCAGGAAGAAGGGTTTACGAATGTTTACTGATCACAAGAGGAATTGTAATAAAGAAATCAATATGCATGATCCCTTTTCATGTAGTACAACAAGGTTACACTGTTAGGTTAAGTACAGGCTGCATTCCTTTTCAGAAAATCAATTTGCTGTATAGTGTGCAACAGCAAGTCTCTTCTGAAAGAGTCATTTTATGTTGTGTGCACAGTAAATTCTATATTGACGCCTTCAAATTGTATTGACTGATTAAAAAAAAAGAAGAAATGCTAAGCACAGTAACTTAGAAGAGTATTATCATTTTCAAGTAATTGCTTTCTTGCTAATTATTTGATTTGTTTCTAAGAGACAAACTGATAAAATGTGGTCTTACATATTGTTTAAATTATTAATACTGTAAAACTGGTGTTGTGACATTATTTTCAAAATATTTTAAAATATTATTTTCATGATAGCAACAGAATACTCTATGATTTCAAATACTATAGAGCGAACATAGGCTTATTTGCTGAAATCAGAAGGTGGCTTTTGGCAGGTTGGTTGAGGTGGGTTTTTTGCTTGTTTTGAAGGTTTTGGTTTGGTTTTTTTTACATTTATTTTAAGGTCTGGTTGTTGTTTGCAAAAAAACAACAACAAGAAATGAAGCCTTTTCAGTTGTTATGGCTGTTTAGATTTAAATTGTGATGAAGCTTGCAGAGCAACACTGGGTTTTTGTAAAGATTATCTGTTACCTGCCTAGATTCCAAGCAGAACAAGCAGTGCACGGAGAGGGAGGGGAAAAGTTAGTAACTATACTGAACCTCCTTAGACATAACATGGCTTAAAAGCCAGTTTTTATAAGGGAAATACATGGAAACATAGTTTATTTTCAGTTCTTGTTTTCTCAGAACATAAAATTACGTCTTTTAAAATGCTTTGACCATTTTTGATGCAACTGTTCAATTGTAAAGACAATCTTTTGCTTTTTGTGTGTTTTTTACTGAACAGTTCTTGATGAACTCTGACTTTTCCTTTTATTTCTGTCAACCCAATTACAGTACATTAGAGCGCACCCTGATCCTACTTGTTTGCCTGTTATGCAGTGTATATGTTTAACTCATAAGCATGTTCATTTAGATATTTCAGTCTGATCGTGCTGAATGTCTTGCAGCAACACATATTGATGTCTACAGAACATTAGATACTTCCAACCTTAGTTATTCATTCTAGAAATTGTAAAATGCAAATATATATGGGTTTGATTACTCATGAGCTGTCGTATCTGAAAAATCTAATTTCCCAATTTGTTGTTTCTCTGTCAAATTCAGTTGTTCATTATTATGTCCTAAATAAATTCAGATTTTAAGTGAAGAGAATTCAATTCATTCCAATTTTAATTACTTAGAAAAATACCTAGAATTTGAATTAGAAAACTATGCATATATTTAGAGCCAAAGTTAAAATAGTGTTTGTTACAATTTCATTTTACTAAAAAAATTGTTCACCTTTTAAAGGCAGGCTGGCATTTAACATTTACTAGTGTTAGAAAGACAGTTACCTAATGTTATTTCCCATGCAAATTTTTGTAAGTATAAAAGATTTGCTTCCTTGATAGGCTGGAAAGGTAGTGATTAAAAAAGCTGGCTTCATTTATTTTTTCTGGTCACAGAAACGCATGAAGTAAGACTACTTTAGGATAGCTTATTGTTTAGAAACCCTGGGCTGCTGTTTGTTTGCAGTGTTCTTGTTAGGGATCAAAATTGCCCAAACAACAATGTAAACCAAGCCAGGCATAGCAGCAGACAGAAAAATACATTCAACTAGTGGGATCATGGATTTGTTTGATTCAGGTAATTGAAAGTGTTTCATACTATTATTGCAACTTGAAGGCTTGTTTAAGTGTCTAGCTGTCAGTCAGTTTGGAAGGTGAAAAGTATTCGATTGTCACTCTGTCAGTCAATAGAGATGAGAACTGTCTACCTAATGGATTTCTTTACGTAGATGTCTGCATGGAGGTAGAAGTAAAATCAATGTGTTGTCATGTGCACGTACGCTGCATCAAACTGCCAGGTGAAACGCAACTGTGTTTCTGTAACGTCTACATCCTTGTATTGTTTGTGGAAGACAGACAGATGCTCTCAGTATTTACAGGTAACAAATTCTGTGTGGTGACACATGAAGGTTTATTTTTGAACATTTTATAAATAATTTGATCCATTTCCACTTGTTCCAGAGGGTTTCTTTTTCCCTTTTGCTTGATCATATCAAGGACCAATATGCAAAATGTAAGATTCACCTTAGCAGGAAAAAATGTAGGTTGTTATTCCATAAGATTCAGAGCCCTAAGAATGTTTTCTTTTAAACCTGGCTTCCTGCATGTTTTCTTCCTGTCAGTGATGACTTACATTGAGCTAACTGTGTTTCCTGCTGGAGTTTTGGCTGTTAGGTTACCTACATTTATTATAGTGTGTGTTTGAATCCTATAGCAAAGGAGGAAGAGATTATTTCTTGAATAACAGAAGATATGCAACAATGGGCATTCAAGACCCTTGATGAAATGGGCATCAGTTTGTGGCCTCCATTCTTTCTCTGAAAGATGTTTACAATACAAACTTCCACTCAGTGGAGCCTAATAGCAAGGTGGCCTCTGGAAAATTATGACGTCTCAGAATGATAGTACTGATGCTTACAGTTCCCACTAATTCTGGGCTTAATATTATATATAATAGGTGCATTATGGCAGTAGCCAAAGATCTTATTCAAAATTGTTTTCCTGTTTATTGATACAAAACCACATATAAAGACATGATTCTTAGCTTCGTGGAAGACAGCAGGCTAAAATGAGAGATACGGACTTCAGAAGAATGCTGATATAATAACGTATTTCCTTTTGTAATATTTATATATGTGTGTTATTATTGGTAAATATGTAGCTCTTAACTGCTGCTCTAGGGGAAAAAGAAAAAGGAGTAAGAACTAGTGCCCAACTGCAGAACTCAACTGTGAATAATGAAGACTGTAAGCAGCAGAGACTAGTAGTAAAACAGAAGATCAAACTTCAAAAGAAAGATCCGGATTTTTGTTTTGCTTATAATAGCTTCAAGATGAAAAAAAAATAAAATGGTGGTGGGTAGAAGATGGCTCCTGAGAGGCAGAAGCAAGGCTGAGAATTATCAACATTTTATTTTATTTCTTTTATAATTTGAATGAGTACTTCCAGTTTTTGCAGTAAATGATGCAGGAATTCTGCTGGTGGCAGTCTTGTTTTTTCCAGGTTGCTACGTCTCCTCTTTACCAATGATGAAGGAAAAGAATGTGTGATAGTTGCAGCTGAATATCAGAGTGTGTTTATGGAAGTAGGCAGAATTAGGCACAAATTCATAGCTTCAAGACTGAAGGAAGTACTGTTATCATCTAACCTGCTATCCATCATATATCTGGTTGCTCATTTTCACACAGAGTATTGGTTTTGGCACTTGATTATTTGTTTACTTTATTATCCACATGTTATTTAATACTTGGAGTTATTTAATACTCTGTCAGTTCTTACAAAGGTTTTGGGTCTGGATGTGTTTCATAGAGGAAACAGATGATGCTGGAACCTATAAAGTACACATCATCATTAAGATTTGAGCCATATCGTGATTGTCTGCCACTTCTGAGCTAACAGTTCAGTTAGAAGAGTTGACAGCAAGAGGAGTTGCTCTTCTGTGGACAGTTCTCCAGACAAAGGTATTTTACTCTGACTATAGTTAATTTGCCAGACTACTTAGATATTTTCGGTCAGAGTCTATTGTTATGTAGATATGAATTTATTTTGTTGAACTGAAGGTGCTTCCAATTTGCGCAAGTAGTTCGTTGGTAGGTGATCTAATGAAAAAACAGTGGTGGAGTGTATAGAAACTTTGAGTCAGTCAGCAGAAGTGGCTGTGAGGTGCTGAATGCACAGTCAAAGGTGTGCCTCTATTCTTGACTTCCAGCAGGAAGAAATTAAGATTGTCTGAAGGTATGCTCTTCATTCTGTACCATGAAGTCAGGGGAAAATACCTGAAACAGGGATTTTTAGAAAGCCTTAGGTCAATTTAAATGGATTTTTGAGTGATCTGGAAAGGTACTGCAAAAGAACTCCTAAGCTTCTTGCCTTAGCAGATGTGAAAGTGTGATCTCTTATTCAGATACAGTTAAGAAGTAAATTTTCAGCAAGAAAATATACAAAATAGTGTAATCCCAGATACTGACACTCTTTCTCTGGCCATCAGTTGCAGAGCTAGCATTTACAACTTGAGTCTATTTTTTAAGACAGTCCTGGATATTTCAAATAATTTAATGCTTTGGTCTCTTTTCCTCTCAAGTACATTTTTATTTCTTGTGCAGCTTTCTGAATTTCTCTCTTAGATGCCTTGTGTTCAGTAATCATGAAAATACTGCATGTGACAGAAAATGGTGGTTTTACAGATGATTTTGATTTTTGTTATAACCTTCCCTCTGTACTCTCTAAAGCCACAAAACATAAAATTTGGTGGATTTCTTGGGATTTTCTTTAATTATTCTTTCCCCTGTTTTTTCCCCCGTGTATTAGCACAGTAGTCTGCTTAGTTCAGTTTTATGTCTCTGGGTTTTTTCTTCCCTGCTGCCTCCCCAGACTAGAAGCTCAGTGTACCATTCAAGAAATTTCACCATGAATCATTATGTAATAAATGGCTAATAGGAAAATTTATTTCTGAAAGTCATTTAAAGTTGTATGAAATATGTGAATTTATACAAGCATGATTGCGCAGAAAAGCTGGCAGTAGTCAGTAGGAGCGATAGTGTGATGTCAAATATGTGATCAAACATATGAGTATCTGTTGAGCTCCCAGCAGCAAGAGAAGGATCTATTTTGTATATTTCCTGTGTAGAGAAGTGCTTTGTGTTCTCTAATAGTACTTCATTTCTGATATTAAAAGATAATGTATCTGTTCTTAGCGCTGCTCAGACAGTTTAATTACCACCTAAGTTCAGATATTATTCCTTGTCAGATCTTTAAAACTACAGTCTTCCAGATGCTGAGATATCTGCCTGTTATGGGTTGCTGATAGCCTCGTCTGAGAAGTATTTGTGCTTTGTGGGAACAGAAACTGTATTCATTACAGGCAGCAGAAAATGTTTAGCTAGAAATTAGGAAAGGGAGGTGCATGTAGAATGTGGGCAGGAGGAATATAAGCCTTTTGGTGACTCACCGCCATTCTGGCTTGGAAGGACTGCTAGCTCAATTCCAGTTCTATTCAGTTTTGTTTTTCTAAAGATATATCTTGCATTTGGTGATCCTTTTGGATCATATTGCTGGAAAGAACTGCTGCATCTTTGTGTCCTGTTGTCTTCCCCTCCCCACTTAATATATAGTTTCCTGCTGAAACAGTAAAGAGAGAAGTATTCATGGCTGTTCTCTTTAGGCTCCCAAAGTATTTTGATTAGGCACTTAAAGGCATAATATGAAGTCAGTGGAAAGATGTGGATCCCTCCCAAAGGTACGATAGAGCAAGAGCTTGTCTTAGGCACAGCCAGAGAATGGGTCAGAGAAGCCGGTTCTTGCCATTGACTGTGGGGATCCCAGACAAATCAGCTTTCAAATTCAGAGACAGCTGTTGTGTGCTGAAAGGCAGGCAAGCAGGATCCCGTGGCCTTCACCCTTCCTGTCTCCCCGCAATGACTGATTACAGATGTGTAACTATGCTGTTGTTTCTCTCCCTGGGGAACCTGAGGTTGTGGGTTGTCCTACTTTGCCTTCCCTCTCTCCTTGTCAATCAAACAGAGAATTTGCAAGCCGTATTGATTGGAGGCTTGAAGATTTTTCTTGAGTGAATCTCTAGCTACTAAGCTTGATAGCTCATCTCAGGCCTGTTAAAAAAGGCCCCTCTCCGCTATTCCAGTTGACTGTCATCTGTCAATAGTGCCATAGTCTGTATTTGTTTCCATGCAGAGAAAGTGAAATGTTTTGTAGGAGATGCTGGAAATATCTTGTGGGTAGAAATTGGCTTTTTCACTTTCCTGTTTCGTCTGTTGGAATAATTCCAAAGAAAATGCATTGGTCATTCAAGTCCCTTTGCATCGCTCTTGGTGAGTTTGATTTGGCATTAAAATCTATTTTGTATTGCTCACTGATGTTTCTTGTCTCAGTATGAACATAGAGTTCTTGGAGGCATAACTATAATGTCTTTAAGTCTTCCCACTTGTTCTTAAGGCCATATCATGCTCTAAAAGAGAAATTCAGGATTCAGATTCAGTTCATTTCCTATTAAGGGAAAAAAATACCTTGTTATTTCCTTACTGAAATAAATCAAAGACAAAGACAGTCAAAGATAGTTAAGTTCTGCAAGTAATTGTTAGAAAATCTGTTGAACTTTTAACAGCCATGCATAGTGTCAGATGGATATTCACTTTGAAAGATGTTTCTTGAAAGAACAACTTGTTGGTGATTTTTTTTTCCTGAGGTATTGGCAGATAAGCTCTGGCAATTTTAAGAGATAGGCAGCCCCCATCAGTAAATTGGTAGAAGCAAACTCATGCCACCTTCTGAACTCTGGTTGTTTACAATCACAGAATCACAGAATCACAGAATCTTAGGGGTTGGAAGGGACCTCGAAAGATCATCCAGTCCAACCCCCCTGCCAGAGCAGGGTCACCCAGAGCACATCACACAGGAACGTGTCCAATCCATCCTTATTAGCTTAAACCACCACTGACTTCAGTTTAAGTGAATATATAGGACTGTGAAGTCAGTCCTTCTGTAAAGTTTGGTATATGAACGGTAGGCTCTTTTATGGGGATGAAGTAAATACTCAGAGCTGGTAGATTCTTATTCTCACAAAAATCACCATAACCCAATAGGCAGTTCTCTTGGGTTCCTATTCTGTCGTATGTGTTCCTTGCTCTGCAGTGGTGTGGAGATGGCCGTTCTAGATTATCATGCTTGTTAGATTTCTCTATTTCATTGTTAATTTAGCAGACAGGTCTGGTGCATCTTTTGCAAGTCTGTGGATGATAGTAACTTTAGGTGAGCAGTCAGAGTGCTGGAGCATAGATGAAACCTGCTCAGAGTGGATGAATGATCTGATAGGAACCTCATGATGTTCAAAGGAAAGTAAATGCAAAATCCTGTGTTTAGGATGGGATAAACCCAAACAGCAGAATCATCTGAGTGCTGTCTTGCAAAAAAAATCCCAAACAGCTTTTCAGAAAAAGGCCCTGTGCTTATGGCTGAGAAGTGGTTGAATATAAATCAGCAGTGTGCCCTTGCAAAAAAGAAGACCCCTTGCATGCTGGACTGTGTTGGCAAAAGCATAGCCAGCAAGTTGTGAAAAGTCATTCTTACCCTAGTAGCTAGCATTTGAGATCACATATGAAATACTGTTCCAGTTTTGGTCTCCCCAGTACAAGGAAGACTTTAATAAACCATAGTGAGTCTGACAGAGGGCCACCAAGCTGGGACCAAGCTGAGCCCAGGCTTCTTCAGTGATGTGTGAGTAGAAGCTGAAGGAACTGGACTTGTTCATCCTTAAAAAGAGAGGACTATATGCAACCACCAAATGTGGAGTATAGAGAAGAAAGAGCTTGGAGGTGCACAGACGTGCCTAAGGAAACAGGACTTCAGGTGCACTTGTTCAGTGTGCTAAGGCTACAGAGGTATTTCCTAGCTACCCGTCCACTTTCCTTGTCCATGTGTCCAAGACATGCCTGCTAATACCAAGAGACTGAAATTGCATTTATCATTTGTCCACTAGAAGACCAGCCCATTCCTGTGGCTACTGTCCTTCATTCTCCTACTCTTGTAGTTTTACTCGCTTTATAGTATTTTTCTTAGAAGAAAATACGTTATCTAGATGCCTTGGTAATATGTGGTAGAAAAAACATTTTCCTTTAATATATCTCTCTTTCCCAGTCTGACTGGGAAAAGTTCCACTGTTTTAACATCCTTCAGAATGAGAAATGAACAAGTGCTGCATCTATCCATGTGAATGCGGAACAGCTGGCAACTGGTGGGAGAAAAATATTCTGGGCAGATTGTGAAGCAGATAGAGTCCCATGGAAAATTGTTCAAGGAGAGAAAAAAGTAAGAGGTAGTAAGGAATGTCACAGAAAACAAGAATGCTTGCTATCTTCTAAGCTTCTACATTTAACCGGTGAAAAGATCTGTTGCTCCTTCTCCAGTAATGTTTTAGCTGTCTTGGAGGTACAGAGAAAAGGCAGTGCCCTTTTTTGGAGAAGTGAAAGATCCTGTAAATAATTTCTAGATTTGTAAGTCAAGTTTGTTTGTTTCTGGTTTATTTTTTGTTTGTTTGTTTGTTTGTTTTTGTCATATTTGGATAAGAACTTTATTCCTGCATTGGAGATCACTCATAGCAGCAATATTCCTTCATTTGTTGCAAAATCTGAAACTATAGATCAGTTTATGTTTATTCTTTCTTGAAATACCAGTTCTATCTTTAACCATGTTATTTAATACTTGATTACTGGATCACTACAGGATTGTGGCTGTGTAGTATTTTTTTAAATATATTTCTTCATTATTAAAAACAATACAAATTTACTGAGTGGCAGGCTCTTAATGAGGCTTTCCATTGAGGTCCATTGTAAGATAGTGTCTCACTTTCAAAAAAGTTAGCAATGAGCTTGATTTTTAGGGGAAACCTTTGTTCTTCATTGCTTTTGCACATCTTTTGTCTTTTGTGTTTCTCTTAGGAGGTCTCTTTGTACATGCTTAAGGTAAGAGTCTTTTTAGTGATCTAGAAGTAACTAAGCTCTTCAATAAGTTGTGACAGTTATTTGTAGCATGTAGTCCCTACTGTAAAGGTGGATTTGTCTAAATTGAGGATGTCAAAAGGGATTGTGAATTGCATTTCACAGTGCTATAAGAACATGTAGACAAGATTCTCTGAAGACCTCAATATTGGTGTGACATGGAACTACTGAGTTGCTTGCTGAGGCTCCCTATACCTACATCATTTATTAAAACATTACTACTTATTTATGTTCTGATGCTAAAGTAAATGCCCGTTTTGTTTTGTAGATTTTACAGGATTTTTCTTTGGTACTTGCCTCTTTTGTGTCACTCTGCTTCATTCTCCAACGACTGGGGTGTCTCTTAATGTCTCAGGGATGGCTGAAGGTAGTAAAGACTCAGTTTGCTTTGTGTTAACTATAGCTGTCTGACTGCTGGGGAATCTTCTGTGGCTCTACATACTTATTCAGCTCACCTACTTGTTTCCATGGGATTTTCCTAAATGTGATGAGCTGGAGATGAAAATACGTGTGTTGCTCACATGTACAGAATGTGGTGAATATGCCATGGCAGCTTAACATACTGTTGAGATTTTGAATTCCTGCAGCAGTTCAGCAATTCTGTGCAGTGGGAAGTTCTTATTTCTGTAGAAATACTCAGTTCCTATATCAAAGTGTTTAATTTACAGATTCTGAAACATTTTACCGAATTAGTGAATGCTACCTTCATTGTGTAGATGTAGAAACTGCACAGGAAGAAGTGATTTGCCTAGTCTCAAAAACTGAGAATGGAGCATGAATTTCTTCTTCATCTTGTTCCTTATTCGCTGAATGATACTATTTTCCTTAAATAGTAATTTTTTTCCCCAAGTTTTATAAATAATTTGGATAGCCTACTAAATATGCATGCTCTAAAGTACTCAAACAGTTCCTTTTCATCTGGCACAGCATGGAGCTAGCAGTTTTATCCTTAATCTACCCACAAAATATGTGACTACTGTGTTCAATTTATATAAGGCCCTATTCTTAGACTGCATTATAATTTATGAAAAATTGTTGGTGTTATTTCATTAAATTAATCACTTGTAGGGAAAAAAAAAGGACAAATAAGAAGGCTCTAAATGTTACTTACACTGTACCAGTTCATTCAAGGACTTTTAACTTTCTACTTTATCAAGAAAATCAAAATCAGGTACCTTCAGCTCCCCAAAATGGCTCAAAAGCTTTTTTTTTTTTTTTTTTAAATACTGCCTCCAGTGACTTATCTGAGTTTTAGTTTTATTTCTGTTTTCTCAAAATAAATAAAATATTTTCATAGATATGGATAAGTATATTAAATACTTTTATTTAGTTTCTGATTAATTTTCTTTTCCCTCATGATTGTGAAGGGGACCTCTTAATTCAATGTGTAATGGTTATATTATAAAATTGGATTTTGTTGGTTAAGGAGATAGGCTGGGGAAAACTGTAGTCCGTGCTCTGAATTCCGGTTGCAATCCAGGGTCAGAGTGCAGCATTTCTTCTGTGTGTCTGCAGACCCTGTTCTCTGTAGTGGTTGTGTGTGTGTCATTTCCTGTCTCTGTAGGGTGCAGGTAAAGGCTGGGCTGCTGTGCACGGACAGGGACCCTTGCAGGGACAGTTATTGTGATTAGGGACTTGTCAACAAAATGACTGTATATTGTTTGTGGATAATGCAACCCCTTCCTGGTGGGGTCCAAAGGTTGCCACCTGCCTCAAACCTCAAGAGTGTACTGTGTATGTAGGCCTAGAGAAGTAGCTACCAATGATGGTTTCAGGCATCCTATAAATTCATGAAGAGGGTGATCTGAGTAATAAAATTCTTTATTTGAACTCTTTGGTGCAAGTCTTCAGAACTGCCTTTCTGTTTTTTGGGTAAAAAAACCCAAAACAACCAACCAACAAACAAAACAACCTCTTCAAGGACTGGAGGGAGGTGCAGTGTTTCTCTTTGCCACTAAATTCCAGGTTGTATCTTTTGATATCTTGCATCTGTGACAGGATTACAAAAGGAAACATAAAGAAACTGATCCAGTCTGTTCTGAGGCCTTGGAAAGCTTTTGGATATTTATTATCCACTACACTCAAAAGAAGAACAAAATACCAAAGGGCTATTACTTGTTTTGATCTTAATTTAAATATTGCTGCATTTTACATTCACCTTTGTACATATGATCCATAGCTATTTACTTAATATTTAATAATTACTTGCAGAGGCTGAAACATTACTTACGGTATGTAGTTCAAATATTTACATATGAAGTCGATCTTTTGACCTGTGTTTTAGAGGAATTATAAATGGGGTGTTTTTTTCATTTGGTAGACCCTTATCCCATATTTTACAGGTAGGCTCCCCTCCCCTGTCCCTGTCCCTGTCCCTCTCCCTCTCCCTCTCCCTCTCCTCCTTTTTCCACCTAACTTTTAGTGTTGAGTTTTGCCTTTTGCAGCCACTGGGTACCTGGTTGTTCTGTGAGGTGTCACTCCAGACATGGCCCCTTCTCTTGTGGGACTGGTAAAGCAGGCAAGAAATGCAGAGAAGTTCACATGGTTTAGGGAGTTCTCTGGGACACAAAGAAGCAAGGGCAAGTTACTTTGTGGAGAGAGGAACAGCTATGACAGGGCTGTCTGCAGAGAAGGAAAGAGCAAAGAAGCAGTGGCAGAAAAATCTTTTTAAGTTAAACCGTTTTCTCAGTTCTGAATTAAATTCTATTTTACCCTTACATGTTTGGCTGTTAATGTGTTTTTTTATTTGTTTGTTTGTTTTTAGATAGGTTTATAACACAAGAGCCAAAGAAACTTTTTTGATTCTTAGTGTAGTGTTGACACCTAAACTTGTAGTCCACTTTACATAACTTTGGCTGTCATGGAAATCTGCTTCCCATTCCCCTTAATTCCCAGATTCTTACAAATGCACACACCATGACCATGAGCCACTTTGAGCTGAAGCCTGTGGATCAACTTGATTTTTAAAACTCCCAATGAATTGCCGTGACAGTCTGGGCTTGTTAACCCCTGTGCTATTTCAGTATCCAGTGATCAACAGCTGAGGTTGCAGAGGAAGATGCAAGAAGCCACCTATTCTTTGGCTGGTTAGAGTTTGGGTTAACTCTGCAACATGATGTTCAATAGATCTTGAAACATTATTAGAGCTCTGGATATTTTTGTTACCCCATATAAATGTCTAATCCTTTTTCCAGCCTTGCAGAGTCCTCAACCTTAATTACATTTTGTAGCTGTTAGTTCCACTGTCTAATTATGAATAGTATGATAGAGTATTGCCTATTTATAATGCTTAAATTTCATGGAAGTCTCTCATGTTAGGAGTTGGGAGAGAACTGAAGCTTTCCTTACTCTTCTGCCTTTAGGGCCTTGTGACTAATCTGTTCGTTTCAGGGATTTGCCTCATAGAAGAGAAAGCCAACTGCACAATATTCAACTTAAAGAGTTTCTGAGAGGTTTTTGCAGGCCAATTACAAAGCCATTGTAATGAGCCTTGAGATTCCAGTGTCATTGATCTTTTACATTTGAGAGAATTTGGTTCTAAGATTTTAGTCAACAGCAGGTTAAATTTTATTTTGGTGTATTTCTTCTACTTTATTAAGGTTCATTTCAGGATATTTTCTTCCTATTGACTTTTCTACTGCTGCTAGTTACAGGTCACTTAAGAGACTATGCTCTGAAAAAAGAATATCTAGATTAGAGTACTATTTATAGACTGACAACTCAAAACACACCACCGTCTCCCTAGAAGATAAACATAGACATTTCCACAGAGTAGGTCCCTCCATGTGATCCAGACAGTGACATTCAGATAGTTGGAAAAATACTCATTTCAAGGTGCTGGAGAACAATGAGTAAATCATCACAAATCTCATCAGCTCATGTGTAAATCAACAAAATGCCAGCAAAACTGAGATGGATAATTTATTTATGTCTGCTTCTCAGTGAAGATAAAACTACATAAACCCAATTCTCAAACTAGGTCAGTAGAAGGCACAGATCACTGTAAAATCAAATTACATTTAAAGTTCCTTCATCACTCAGAATCTTGCCCAGTGCATGGATGGCTGTAGTTGCTAAAATAAGTTCCTTTAATGAATGACGGTACTTCTTTCTTATAAATTACAGATGTCCTTTCATCCTCTTTGGAGACACATACCATGCCCTGTTGGGCCCTAGACTGCCTGATGTGTCTTTTACTTGCTATGTGACAAGATTGGATTTCATGTCTACTAGGTCATTGTGTCTAATACCTTATTGGTGAAGACAGTGGATTTATAAACTTTGGAACAACTAGGACTCCTATGACATGGAGTAAATCAGGTTGGAGCCAGTTATTTTTTTCCTGGGGAAAAGATACCTTGACAGTTCTTCAGACTAACTAATAGACTAGAATTGCTTCTTATTTGTTAGTATTCTAAATATTCCTTAAAGTAGATGAAATAATGCAGTTTTCAAGATGAATTTCGATGACTGTATGGTCTCCAGCAGAATGGCTGTGGTGTTTAGTTGATGATCTGAACTTCTCGTATGACTGAAGGTTTGTAATGTTTATATTTCAGTGGTGGGAATATGTAACAGAGGGCCTTAGGGGCGCTTCACAATCTGCAGACCAAATGTAACTAGCCATGTGGCTTGGTCTGGCTCACAACCCACTCCTGTTGCCCTCGTCTTTACAGACCCCTTGGATGTCCTCTGGTCCACTGCCTGTCCTTAGGGTCCTGTGGTGGATGGAGAGCCTTGCATGCAGAATAAGTACTTGGCATATTTAAACCATACTGTATTTATCTCATAATTGTAATAATTTCTCTTGGTTTGCTTATAATTAATTAAGAATAATTTTAGTTTTGTATGTAGGCCAAATGCCTTCTCTTTTGTTACTTGTACTTTCAATTCACATTGACTGGGTCTTTCTAGATGAGCTAACCCAAGAGTGTTTGAACGTAGTCTTGGCTGTTAGACACTGGAGAAAATAGTACACATTTCAAAATCTACTTCAACTTTTAATTGCATCACCTGCCTGGGAAGAAGGAAATGTTAATAAAAATACTGTCCTGGTAGTGAAAATAAGGAAGTAAAAAAACCCCAAATCCTTTTTGTTTAGTATTTTTTCCATGTCATTATTGAATATTACGAAAAAGCCCCCAACATAGTATGCAGGCATTATTTGCTAGTACACCCTCAGAACTACTTTAACCTTTAACCAAACATTGTCCTGCTGTTTTAACCTTCCGAGACAGACAAGGAGATGTAACTGCTATAATGTACTGCTCTAACCAGTCTTCTGAAATGGGTGGGAAACATGGGGAAAAAACCCTGTACCTGGCCTGTGCAAATACAAAATGAGCTTTGTCATCTGCTGGTTTTGGGGATGACATTAAAAGATGTATATACTAATAAAACACATTATGGAATTGTATAATTTTCTGTAATGTGACTAAGTCCTGCCCAGCTTTCAGCAAGATCTGTACCTGAGGGAGTAGATGGGCTGTAGATGTCAATTTTCTGATGCTAGTGTGCCTGGCTTTTTGTTGGTGGTGTGCTTTATCCTTCCATGTATCTGCTGTTGGTCCACCACCCCCAAAAGCTGGGATAGGATTAAAAGCCTTTGATAATTTTCTGTACATTCAAATTTTCTCACTTTGTTGTGGTCTATCGACAAAATTATTTTTTTTCTCCTAGTTTTTAGAGGTTAAGCAGTCAGTTTGTGTTTTTTTCCTTTAGCTGGTGCTTTTTTTAATGGCCTTCAAAAATTTACTTTCTTTCCAGAAGACTGGCCACAAAAGAAACCTGCATTTGTTGAATGTCAGTGCTCAATCTACTGATTTTCTTTCTGAAAACTTAATAGTAGCCAGGTGCTTTAATACATTGCAGAAATAGTTTTTGATTTTGTATTAGTCACTTTATAATAGAGTACACACTATTAACCAATTTAGAGCATTAGGCAAAAACCATATTTTTAAATGGAAAATAATTAACCCTAATAATACTGTTGCCACTTTTAATGTTGCAAAAATGCCGTAGGGTTTAATTTATTTATTTTAAAATAGAATAAGGGTATTTTTTATATCAGTTTCTGCTTATGTTGTGACAATAGTGTGCCCTATATCTTGTTTTTTAAGGGTAACAGTGTAAATATATAACCTTCAAACAAACCAGGGGAAAGTAGGAACGCTGGAAATCAGAGCCTGGCTGGAAAGCTTGCTTCCTTGATCTTGGATAGGAGTTTAAGAAATCCTTTGTTAAGATTTTTCTGCCTTCAGATTCGGCAAAGTTTGCCTGCTTAGAAGGCTAAAGTTTGCTTCTGTTTTATAAATGCATCTAAATGATACTTGCTCCTGTACATTTAAACTTTTCCTCTTGCTACTGGATATGTGTGTTATATCAAGTTTGATTACAATGTGGAGGTGTCATGCAAACCTGTGTCCTTAAAAACTAAGGTTTAAGGTGTAGAGATTTACTACAGGACTTAGTATTTATTAGGTAGTCTTGCATATACCCAAAATCTAGCTTTGAATACAAGTTAGTGTGGGTATAATTCTATTGAAATGTATCGGTTATTTTAGGTTTTTTCACTTAACCACAGGCCTTTTGCAAAGTGCATTGAACCTTATGGTAATGAACTGTGCTGCACCGACTTGGAACTGGTTGAGCTTTAGATTCTGTGTGAAAGGTTTTAGGAGCTTTACTGAAATGGAATCTATAATTTAGTGAATATTGTTTCTTTTCTGAAAGAATAAGAAAAAATGTTAAGTCCTGGGGGGAGAGGAAGCAAGTAGACCTGGGAACAAGATACTTAAAATAATATTTAGTTTTAATTTAATGCTATATGGCCCTAGTTTGTTTTTCTTCTGTAATGAGAATATAGAAAAGCTTGTATTCCTGTGCTCTATTTCTCCCAATTATACTTTAAAACTAGATCTAACAGTAGTGATTATGCCATACATTTTCTTTTTCTTCTTTCAAATCTTACCCATTTTGTATTTGAAAGCCAAAACTGTCAGTGGTCTGTTTACTTTATCTCACTCATGTGCAAAGGAAATAAGTGGCATTTGTAGAACACACAAACTATTTTTGCCTGAATGCTCCATTTATGATTTATAGCCAACATGTATCTGTGATTTTCTTTTGAGAATGATCTTTATTGTCTTTGTGTACTAACTCATTGCAGAAGCACTTGTCTATTTTGAGTTAAACCAGACCTCTTGTAAAAAGAGTCAAATTATTTCATCATGTTGAAAATGAAAAGCTATAATTACTTGTAATTGGGCTTCAGAATTTTTTAAAATTAGGAAATTCTTTTCCAGAGGTTTAAGATCACTCCAAATCATAACCTGTGGAAAATAGGAAATAATTTTCTGTTCAGTTTAGAAGTGATTTAATTTACACTTTTGACAGTTATTTTCCTTTGATATTTGGGTAGGGGAAATCATTCAGCTGTGGTGGTTGCTGCTAAAATATTTTCTGAGATCCTTTATTTTATATGGTTCACAACTTTATTTTGATTTCTTTAAGCCCAAGAAGAATCTGCTGCAGTTCTATGAAGTGCGTAAAGTAATTTTGGACTGCTTGAATTTATTAAACACGTGCCTACATTCTCTTTCTTTCTTTCTTTCTTTCTTTCTTTCTTTCTTTCTGTCTGTCTGTCTGTCTGTCTGTCTGTCTGTCTTTCTGTCTTTCTGTCTTTCTGTCTGTCTTTCTGTCTTTCTGTCTTTCTGTCTTTCTTTCTGTCTTTCCTGGTCTTTGTAGGTATTAAATACTGTTTTAACAGAAATCACAATACTTTTCTATGCTTTAGTTTTCAGAAGTTTAAGTACAAGCTGGAAAAGCCTGATGTATGTTGTAGTTCTAGGTATTTTTTCTATCCGCTTGTTGTTTAAAAACAAATATTTAAATCTCTATAGTAACTTAGTAAACTTATAGTAACTTATAGTAAACATGCTGCAAAGAACATGCTGCCTATTTACCTTTTTGTTTCTCTTTTTTAATGGAGGTAGGACAACTAGTGCAAGATCACATTGTGTGCAGTTCAGTAAACAGCCAAGACAGCTCTTCCAAAACCCTAATGTAGTGGCAAAGGAGGCAACATCCAAAGTCTGCAGAGGGTTGAGGGGTTAGTGGCCAAACAGAAATGGAATAAAAGCTAAAGAAGAGGGCAGGATCCAGCAACATGGGATAGGCAGCCAGAGGCAGGCCAGCTAATTGGTACCTGGAGGTTAAAACTGGGTTCTGACTATTGTAAAGCCTTTTCTCAGGACTCACTGTGGGGTGGGGAGCAAGGAGAAGAGTGTGTACACAAACAGTTTGCATGCAGGAGAATATAAAGACAATTACAGATGATGAAAGGTGATGTTGGAAAGTATACCTTACTGTAAGCCATGACTTTTCCTTCTTAATTTGTCACAGTCACTTAGGTCAAGGCACCTAACTTCTGGAATTAGGCTTTTTGTAAGCATCTTTAAAGTAATTGTGAGTCTTTTAAATATTTATGAGTTGTGGTAAGGGCCACTCTGTATAGGACATATGGGAAAAATCAGTTATCTATACAGTTAACTGCTTCTAGCACTCATATCCAATGTGAAGGTAGGAGACCTGTAGAAGAGATAGGTGTGCACACAGAAAGGAGCATCATGCAGTGGATAGACAAATAGTAAAGCACTTACATACCAATTTTCATCAGTTGTCAATCTAAGAAAGTATTTCTATATCAGAATGAAAAACTGAGGTGTGGAAAAGTGAAGAGATTTGGCCTTGGACATCTAGCAAGCCAGTGATGGAGACAAGAATAGAAACCAGCTTTCTGTGTTCCCTCCCAGTGGTCAGGATTAATAAGAATCAGGGCAAGGCTGTATTCTCTTTCAGCACAAATGCAATGCCAGAGTTATTCCTTCTAGAAGTTAGTGAGGCCTAATCTCATAGGAGCCTCTGACTTTCTGTTGGAATCCATCTAAGTTTAATGTGATTGATTATTTTATAATCCAACTGCTCTCCTTGTTAAAAATACCACTTAAAGATAACCCCAGATTGTTATAGGAGAAGCAGGTGGAATCTGCTAGGTTATTAGAAAGTTGGGACTTCATATACTGGCATTTTGCAGCCACCTGCATCATTCATTGCCTGTCTGGCACTATGCAACCAGTTCATTGTTTATTGATGGTTTGATTTGTGTGATTGGACCTTTTGTGTATCATACAATACTCCCCAAACAGGATTGTTTCAGATTTAAATTGAACCAGAAGCCAAGTACACATCTGGATTTTTATTATTTTTAAATTTGAATAGCCCAGTAAAGAATCTGATCTCTTGATGGTAGGATACAGTAGGATTCAGTTTCTTGTGAGATGATTTTATTGTGCACAGTTCTTTTTTTTTTTTTCCTTTTTTCTCTCCTTTTGAAAGAACAAGGTGCCATGGTTTTCCAAGATTAGCAATATTCTTAAAATTATTTTAGAGCTGTTATGACTAGAAGAGTTTTTCTAGATCTTTTTTTTGGCTTCTTGCCAGTGGCTGCTGCAGAAAGTAAATCTTCATGCAAAGAAGTGTGTGTTCTTTTTGAAGGTTAACAAGGGCCTGCAGAGCACAGCCTAAGCATCTGGCTCATGAGATTAAAAACGGTAAAAGAGAGCTGTAGACCTCAGAGGATAAGGTAACCACCTTAAAGGAAGATAAGGTATGAACAGACAGCCTAAAAACTGGGTGAAATAATGACCAGCAGGCAAAGTTGTCACTTCCTAGTGAACAAGAAATGTAAGCTTCTGGTGAGAACTGATAAAAAATCAGTCTCTCAGATTTGGCAAAGGGTATTAAAAAAGTAATAAGAGGCCTAGCAGGTGATTGCTCTGAAGATGATACTAGGATAGATATTAAATATTTTCATTATTGACCTTTCTGCACACACACACACCAGAGTAGTAGTTATGAGAACCTGCTGATGGGATAGTATGTGGAGACATTGTTGATATGCTGGAGGATAGGAGTGCCACAAGAATTGCATTTTATTGAGGCCTAGAGTATTAGAAACTGGATGGCATGTAATCAGAATGTGAGATCAGTCACTTAGAGACTAGCAAAGTTTTCAGATAACATTTGGGAGCTTGGTGGATGGAGGGACTCCAGCAGGTTGTTGCTTCTTCAACAATGCCTCCAATACAGACATTAATTGAATGAGTTTACTCTTTCCCGTTTCGAGTTATTTCCTGAGGAATACAGTCCCCTAGATGCTTGAGTCCTGACAGTTTGTTAAAAATTAAACTGTCAGCCAGCAAATTTACTATATCTATGTAATGGTTTCTTTTTACACTTGTGATGAATATCCATAACAGGATTTTATCCTTATAATTAGAAACAATTCTGAAGAAGGAAATACATGGGAAGTTATTTAAGTTTGTTTGGGTTCTTTGTTTTTGTTTTCTTCTTTCCCCCACCCTCCTTTATTTTTTTCCTTTGATCATACCAGAGAACATCAAACAACTGTCCCATCAGTTAGTTAACAGACATGTGACACTATGTGACACGCATGATCTTTTGGACCGTGTGGTGTTTGCTGTCCACATAAGAAAGATATCCTGAAGCAATTTTCTTGACAGTCCTTCAGGGTTTGTTTGGAAGAGTTTTCTATCTTTATAGATACATATAAAAACATAGGAAATAATCCACTATTGTTTCTGAAGTTGAAAGTTAATCTCAACCTCATGTTATCTGATAATCTTAATTTCCTGTGTATGGAACTGTAGTGGCATGAGTTTCCCAACACTGTAAAAGGGAGTCTGATACAGCACTGGGAATGTGAATTGTGCCCAGATTCTGGTAAAGATGCGGATGCTGTCCTGGAGTGTGGTTACACAAGAAAGCTGTGTCTGTCTGTGTGATTCTGTTTTTCTCTGTTGCTGAAGAGGTATTGGAAGGAGCATTCTGCACTGCTGGGAAATCTCTGTGTCTGTGAAGAAGCTGGGGTGAAATACAGAAGTTCTGAGTTGTAATTTTTAGAAAGATTCCTATTACTATTGTTGTTGTTGTTGTTATTATTATTATTATTATTATTATTATTATTATTATTATTATTATTATTATTATTATTATTTTTCTGTTTAACATCTTTATTGATGATCTTGATAAGGACATAGAGTGTATTATCAGTAAGTTTGCAGATGACACCAAGCTAGGTGGGAGTGTTGATCTGCATGAGGATAGAGAGGCTCTAAAGAGAGATGTGGATAGGCTGGATTGTTGGGTTAATGTTAATGGTGTGGGGGTCAACAAGGCCAAGTGCCAGGACCTGCACTTGGGCCGCAACAACTCCAGGCAACGCTACAGGCTTGGGGAAGTGTGGCTGGAAAGCTGCCTGGCAGAAAAGGACCTGGGGGTTCTCATTGACAAGAGGCTGAATATGAGCCAGCAGTGTGCCCGGGTGGCCAAGAAAGCCAATGGAATCCTGGCTTGTATTAGAAATAGTGTGACCAGCAGAAGGAAAGAGGTGATTTTCCCCCTGTACTCAGCACTGGTGAGGCCACACCTGGAGTATTGTGTCCAGTTTTGGGCACCTCAATTCAAGAGAGACATCGAAGTGCTGGAGCAAGTACAGAGGAGGGCAACCAAGCTGGTGAAGGACCTAGAGAATCAATCTTATGAAGAACGCTTGAAGGAGCTGGGAATGTTTAGTTTGAGGAAGAGGAGGCTGAGGGGAGATCTTATCACTCTCTACAACTACCTGAAAGGTCATTGTAGAGAGGTTGGTGCTGGTCTCTTTTCACAGGTAATTAGCAACAGAACAAGAGGGAATGGCTTTAAGCTGCAACAAGGTAGGTTTAGACTGGACATTAGGAAAAAAAAATTCACAGAAAGAGTGGTTAGACACTGGAATAGGCTGTCCAGGGAGGTGGTTGAGTCACCATCCCTGGGTGTGTTTAAGAGTCATTTGGATGTGGTGTTGGTGGATATGGTTTAGGGGAGAACTTTGTAGAATAGGGATGATGGTTGGACTCGGTGACCTCAAGGCTCTTTTCCAACCTGAATGGTTCTATGATTCTGTGATACTGCTATTTCCCCATTTCTAGTGTCTTTTACTTCCTATACCTACCCATGCATGCACGTCCCTTTTCTTAACAGCTTTTCTCTAGCTCATTCAGCAGCCTGTGGGTCAATGTATCAGTTGACACTTTGTTGTCCCCACAAAATCCTGGCATGGCAAATTCCAAACATTTTGCTTGTGACCTTTTCAGCCTTCATGCTCAGCTCGTGCTCCAGCATGTGTGAGAGCATCGCTTACCCCACCAGCTGCCTAGCTAGCTTCCTGCACTGCCAGTGTGAATTCTTCCCTCCCAGCTCAGGTCCCCACAGCCCATGTGCCATGACTGATTTTCTCATGAACGACTGGACGTTCCACCAATCTGTTGTCTGGTATCTCCAGCATATGCTACACAGGAAACTCACCTTTTCCCCCCTCTGGGTTCCCAGGGGGAGAAAACCCAGTATTTCTTGTGGTGCTGGTGCAGCCTAGCTGTTAGTCTTGGCTCACTATCACAAAGGGGAGAGGAGGGAATGAGCTGGAGGAGCAGGAAATCCCTGCCTGATTAGTCAGCCTCCGCTGTGCTCATGGAACTCCCCTGTGCTCAGGGAGTATCTTAACTACACTGGGATTCAGACTTCTATGGTGAGAAGAGGGACATTTCTGGGAGTTGAAGGATAGCATACAAAACTAGTAGTGCTCAAATCTTAACTAGAAAGCATGTTTTTTTTTTAATCTAACAAAAAACATTTAACAAAGTAGTCATAAAGTATAGAAGTGAACCCGCCGCATTTTCTGAAGGGCTGAATTTACAGAATTGCATCCCATACTTGTCCTTTCTACCTGTGGGTCTTATTGTGGGAGGAAGATTGTGTTGTGTATTTTAATATTTTCCCATGCAATTTGGAATAACTTTTAATAACCTTTTAAAGTTTTGTAGAGAAAATAGTGATTTTACAATTCTTTAATTCTGTGCTTTATATATGAATTATTGTACTGTTACCTAAAATCGTTTGCAGTAAAATAATTCAGACTTATCTTTGAGTCAAACCTAAGAAAATATCTGTAAATTAGTGCTAATGGTCAGTGTAGCTAAAAGAGAAACTCTCATGTTTGGAATTGACTGTAAGATTGAACTTACTCCAATTTATTTGAAAGTCAATATTCAGCTTAAAAATTAAAAAGGTTAATAATTATTAGGTTTTCAGAGGAAAGTACTAGTGTTATGACCTGCCTAACATCATACAGCTACAAAAATGCTATGAAATGATTTTTTAAGCTTATATTTATAGTGAGTAGATGGCTTATTCCTTCATCTCACTACTTATGCATCCATGATCTGTTAATTAATACTTTTGCAGTAATTACAGAATATTTTAAATATACATTATTCTTCTGAAGTTTAAAAGATCAGGAATTTTTTGTTAATTTAAAAGCATAATAGGACTGACCCTCACTTTCATCAACTCTTTAATAAAGAGGTGCTTTTTTAGATAATTTAAATTTTTTACATTTTGATAGCAAGGAATAATAAAAAGTCTTTTTTTTTTTCCTTACTTTTCCCACTTACTCTTCTAAGCTGGGTAACTATTGTATCAAAAAAGGTCGTTGTTGTCTATAAAAATTTGAGTGATGGCCTGTGACTATTGATACAAGGGGAACTTGCATCCTAGCTCTTTTGACTCCTGGCATGCAATTTTCTTTATACAGGGGGCTGTGGTTTGTAAGATAAATTTGAATTCCATTAGTTTTTTCTTCTTTTCCACCACTTTTTTACATGCCTGGGAATGTTTACAGCAAATAATTAGATAACTCTTTTCAGTGGAGCTCCTTTCAGCACTCCTTGATACATGGCTCCTCTGGAGCAAAGAAGAAACCAGAGTACATGGTGTGGAAAACTCAAAAGCTAGGTTTGTAAGGAGAGATATCTTATAATCAACCAGCTCACACAGTTGGAAAGGACAGAAGTTTTGGGCACTTCTAGCTCTTCCTCAGGTCTGAAGTAGAATTTGCAGCCTTCAAGCTTGACAGATGTAGAGATCAGTTGCCTTGGGGTTTGATTGATTAGACTTATTAGAAGAACTGAGAGAGGAGTATTGCCACTTTTGGAGCAGGGGAATGGTATTAACAGGAGGGATAGCAGAAGAGAACACAATAGAAGTAAAAATCAACAGACACAAAAAGTTCCTGCAGGACACCCATTGCATGCTGTGTGATCTCAGCCTTCCAAAGCAGTGGGTTGGCTCCCTGAAGGCAAGCAGAACACAGCCAAGGAGATGCCTTCACTGGGAGTAGGGAGGTGGTGGAAAGCCATAGTGAACAGTGAAATGGGTTAGAAATAGTAAATACTGTTAAAAAATTAACTTGTTGGCAGCAAATTCTAAAACCATAGAAAACATCCCATATATCAACAAAGCAGGCTCTAGATGGTTTGTGTAATCTTTTACTCTTTAAAACACAAGTTCATTTTCAAGTGATGTAAAATATATTGTCATATAATCTCCATGTGTATATAAGTGGTGTGCCTTGGCTTGTGCGTGATATGAAAAAGTATCTTAGAATTTCCTCACATTCCTATTTTTGATACAGCTTTTAATATTACCCCTCTTAAGGTTGTTTTTTTTAAAAAACAAAACAAAAACAAAAACAAAGAGTGAACATAGATGGTAGTGCATTTACTAAGCTAAGTACATCTAAGTAAAGGCAAACTGAGTGGTTAGTTGTGGGGCACATAAAACTGTTTATGTTAATAGTTTATTTTTCTGTATCATAGCCAGATGGATTCACCACAAGTTATGAACGTTCAGGAATTTCATTAGACTGCACAAATGTCAAAATTGGAGGCACAGATCCTTGGTGAAAGGAACCGCTGGTCTGTTCCCGGTTAATTGTGCCTCTCAGACTTGAGTAGGTGATTTCCAGTAAGCAGTTTGTTTATAAATCTCTATTTGTGAGTTATTTGCTCACATATGATACAAAACATGACCCAGTTCACAGAACTGAATAGGTTATGCAAATATTTCCAGTTTGTTTGCATCTAAGTAACTGTATCAGTGCCCATGGCAGCACTCACCTGCTCACTTGTTCCACATTAATGTGTTTAAGGATAACCTTAATTTTGGCTGTCTAGCATTTGCCATAGTTGTTTGACCTTTTCTTTCTGTTGGCCCAATGGTGAGAGGTGCTGAGCAAGAAGGTCTCCTCTCAGCTTCCTCCAGACTAAATAACCCTAGTCCCCTTAGCCACTCCTTGTAAGACTTGTTTTCCAGACCCTTCACCAGCTTGGTTTCTTTTCTCTGGACTTGCTGCAGCACCTTGAGGTCCTTCTTGTAATGTGGGGCCCAAAACTGAACACAGTGCCAAGTACAGGGGGAGCATGAAATACAGGCTTAATCTAGGATACACCACAGTACAGCTTTGCTGCTCAGTCTAGACACAACTACTTAGGCTGGATGCAACACAAAAAAGGACATTGAATTACTTAAGATTGTCTTTTCACAGGAAAGTTTTTAGAATACTATCAAGAGACACACTTCTTTGCAGTATTCCTACAAAATCAGTTGTCTTCAAAGCATTATTCCTTAAAGTTTTATATCATTTTAAGGCTTGGTGGTGAGGATTTATAGATTATTTAGTCATATGAGTGTTTTTCTGAGGTAGCATACAAGTTTTCCAAGCAAATTTGGATGGGAAAAAATATCTTGTTTCTTTGCCTTCCAGTAAAGATATACTAAACACTGTCATCTCTTTTCCATGATAAACTTCTGGGTGGTAAACTAGGCTAGTGTGTTACACTGAATAGATTATTCAATTTACTACTAGCTTCAGTTAAAGAATTTCCGTTTAAAAAACTAAAATGTCTTAATTTGGAATTTCATAACATGGATTTGTTGACATGTGATTCTTTAAAATGTTGTAGTTGATGGATCACTTCTCTTAGAGGTTCTTGTTTTACAATTTGCCTCTTTGATAGTACAGTGAGTAGTGTAATTATAAATGATTTTGAACATCAGCTGTACATCCAAGTTTATTGTGGAGACTTACAGTGTGGTTGCTGTTGTTGAGCCTTGAGAGGGAGACAAACTTAGCATTTTAAGCAGAATTTAACAGGACAAAATCTAATGTGTTAGTACATCCTGTGTTTTTATGTGATTTAAATAAAAATTAAACAAACAAACAAACAAACAAACCAACAAAAACCCAAAACAAATTCAAAACTCAAAATATCACGTCTCAAGGAAAAACTAGATGCCAATGGGTTTTGAAAATATCCAAATGTAGCAGTATTACATTTTATAGGTGGAGGCATATGTCGGGTATGAAAGCTTTTGATCATATGGCTACCTGTGATTCTGAAACAGTGTTGTGCAGATTTTATTCTGGGGTGAGTAGGTGCTGCCATTTCTCTGTTTCCTGAATTGCTTCCTTCTCTCCCCATTTTAAAAATTACTGAGGGATTCTTATTTTGTATTGTTTGTCTTAAGGACAATACGCTCAAGAATTTGGTCTGCCAATGGATTTGGTAGTGGTGTTTAAAAATACTGTGGTGCAGGGATATGTGATAATACATATTTTGTGCAAAATACTGAAGGAAAGGTAGGCTAGTGTTGGATGGCAATGTAGGCTTGCAGGTAACTAAATATTGAGTTTATATTGAGCTCCATGTGTTTCTAATAGTGGAAAGAGTATTTGAAATCAGTACACAATAAAAACTTTATAAAGGAACTATTTTACCCGGTATGCTCTTTTTAACATCTTACATGTTACAAGTAAAGTAGCAAGATGCATTTTCTAAACAGAAGGGAAAAATGCCTACGGATTTTTGTTATCTCTTACAAATTACAAAGTAAATTCCATTTGAGTGTTCCTAGCGCTATAATTCCTCCCTGGGCCTTTGTAGTTCATGTACGTCTCATAAAAGGTCGGTAGAGCAAAGCAAAGCATTTGCTCAGGCGTGCTTCTGCTAGCTCTGATGTAACAAGGGCAGATAGTGTCTACAGTTGTAATCTGATACTCTGGACTTGGTTATGGCCTAACGACTGGGGTACCTGCCTGCCACAGACCCTCATGTGAACTTTTGTGGCTTCCTTCGTGTAGCCCATCATGTCCGTCACCTGCGCTACCTACACTTGCGTGTCAGTACAGACAAGCTGTTTGACACATAACCGAAGGAAAAAAAGACATCATGCTGGAAAGTGTTATCATCTCCATCCAGCTGCTAATTCTATTTTTGTAGTCTTTATTAATGCTCTAGCACCTCTTAGTTTATGAGAAGAGTTCTTGTGAATGCACAACACTTTCTGACACTGAAGAGCAGCTCTGCTTGCTTGGGTGCTGGGCTGTGATGTCAGCCAGTGCTTCCTGTGTCAGGCTGTCTATTAAGCATGGTACAGCCAATACTCAGCAAACCTGGATGCAATTCCTCTGAGCAGTCAGACATAGGGAAATACCTTGTAAGTTTGCTGCATTCTTCTGATTTCTATAAATCCGTGTCTGGATTCCATTATCACATAATTGCAGTTGGACATAAGATCCCCCTACAAAACAGTTCTGACCAAACCAGTGTATTAGAAATGGTCTACTGCTACATGCTTGAATGTATTTCAGTACTGGCAAACCCTCTGAGAAAGAGATTTGTCTGCACATATAACTAAGAGCCAAAGGCTTTTGGGTCATGAGAGGTAAGATTTTGTGTAGTCTCTCTGTGCCCCAGGTTCACTTTCCTTGGGCAAATTACTCAAGTCAGCAATTTCAATCTTAGGAGACTGGAGTTAGGTGTTGACAGCCATCTTTAAGTACCTAAATAAGTGGTCTCATTTTAAGAGGTCCTGAGCACACAATTCTTTCTGACTTCAAAAGAAGCTGCAAATGCTGTGTCCACTTTGATTAATTGAAAGGCTTGATCATCAAAGTGAAATTATGGTGCCAAGCTAAAGGAAAAGAAATAAAGACTTAGCACACTGCATAAATCAATTGCAGATCAGAGTTTACTGGGTATTAAATGTACAACATCTTATGTGCCCTTTTGTACTTTCTGAATCTCACTGGGCCCAGAACTACAAGAGAAAACCCCTCACAGTTTGTGAAATATGGTAATGCCCAGAAACATTTGCCAGTTTAGCCACTGAAAAATAGACATGGCTGCTCAAAATTTGTACTGTTTGCTAGGGCCTTAGGTGAAAGGAAAACAAAAATTTTAAATGCTTATTTTTTTCATTCGAAGGTAATGTGTTAAATCCTTGAGAGATGAACAGCCTACTACCTTCCCCTACTTTGATCAATCTGTCTTTTAGGTGTGATTTACACCTTATTATAGTACTTTAGGTTATGGCCTCTGTTCTTGAAAGTTTTGTGGAGATAGGTGTCTGGGGAGATAAAAAAAAAGACCTGAAAAGAGCCTTGATGCAAAGAAAGGTTCCAGTGTGTGTGTATTGGTCGTGCTTGCCAGTCCTCACAGCAGAGGGAATGCTCTGTGCAATGGAAACTTCATCTGGGGATTGAATAACTCATGAGGCATAAAATCATGGGAAGATAGAATTTGCCAACACCACTGTTTGTAGACTTACAGGGTTTTTTTCATGCTTGGTTTGCCAGCTCTTACATCCTTATCATGTTTTCTGGGTTATCAGCACATTCAGGCAAACCAGAGTGCCAGGTTTAAACATGGCATATGTGTTACAGCTACGCGTTTGGCATAGACAGACTAATGCAGACTGAGGAATCAGCAGTGCTGTTACACAAAATTACCATAAATTTGGCTCAAAATGAATGTTCAGTAATGAGTAATGGAAGATAACCATTTCTCCCACAAGTGTATCACCTTCCTTGTCTTAGAGGCTCTTTTTCATCGCCACCCAAATACTGATCTGCAGCCATGCCTGTATAGTCCTCTGATGCATCTTCTAGTGACTGAGGCTGGTCGGAAAACTGAAATCACTTCAGTCCTTTTCTGCCTGGCCTTCAGTATCAGGAAAGTGTGTACAAATTTGGAAATCTCTCTTTTATCTTCATTCTCTACAATACTTTTTTATACAGTTGAAGGCTAGGTGATAAATTTTTGTCATGGCTCTTTTATATTGCTGGAGTGCACTACTTTTATCTGATAAGATCAGTAAGTCAAGCAGCATGAATGATTATTAAAAATAATTGTTTGTTTATATAAATATGACAGCAAAATAGGTTACTCACACAGGCCAAGTGACCCAATTATTCAGATTTTGAATGCGTAGAGATGTACTATGTTGCTGCACTTTTAAGGAGAGAAAACCTTTTACTCTGTTTTGAAGTGCTGAGTAAGTTTCTTCCCTTTTGCAGTGCTAGTACCCTTATTATGGGTAACCACTGGAGATTTGATTTTTTTTGATACTACAGTTAATATTTTTGTCTCTAGAAAAGGGACATGCTGTAACCCCCTTAATAAGTGACCATTTCCTATGGTGAATGCTGGTCTCTCCAGATCTTCCTATGAGAAAGTTTAAGCAGATATAACTGAAGTAATATCACTAGGTCTCAACCTGAGTTTCCATTGCTCCTACTAAATCTTTTCAGCTGCTCGCTCTAAAGATAGATTTGGGGATTTACATTAGGACTGGTGCAGGCTTTATCTCAACCCTCATGCAAAAACATTTTTTAAATTAATATAGAGAGCTTCTTTAGCCCTTCTGTGAATTTCTTTGAAACACTTGGTTTAAATAGGAAAGTAGCCAAGCTGAGATGGCTAACATTCCCTGAACTCAGTTTTTTTGATGGAACATGGTCTTTGTAGTTTAGCCATTTGTTAAAAAAAAAAACAAAACACCACCACAACAAAACAAAAAACCACCCAAGACTCAGAAAAACAAGAAAAACAGCAAAGCAGAAGAACCAGTGAAGAAGAGGAACAACTTACATTTTGTTTTGGTAGTTTCTAGCCTGGCCATGCATGTTTAGCTGTATTATAACAGTGTCTATATAAGCAGGGCTTCCTCCTGCTGCTTCCTGTTGAACAGGAGCAACCACTCCTGGGACTCTGCTGTTAAGTTGTGCGTAGCCCATCTTTATGTGTATCTCCCCTGGCAGACCTTTATTGTGCAACTCAGCCACCAGACACTACTTTTTTTCAGATCAAGAACCTGATCTCTGTGGTCAGATTTAAAAGAATAGGCTACTGCCCAGTTCACATTGAGCCCTAAGGGAGTCACCAGCTTCTGGACTGAGATTGCCAAGCAAGGCTTCATTACTCCTAGTTTCCTCCAGAAATCTAGCTGAACGACAAGTAAGCTGTTCAATAATTTTTTAAAGACATTTTATTTAAAAAAGGGTATTTATGCAAAATGAAACATTCTAAGGAAGTGCAAGCCTCTGACTTCTTTCCTGCCGCCTTAGCTGGCAAATTTTCTGGGACTTTACGGCAACTTTATTGAGGAAATTTTTGAGTTTGCAGCCTCCAGGACCTCTGCTTCACCATGCAGAAGCCCAGAAACAACGGGTGCTGCCAGGAGATATCACCTTCCTGGCAGGAACACCCTCAAAAGTCAACTTCTGGGGAAACGGGGGAACTGGAACTTATATGGTGGATCCTACAAGGAATTATTTTCTGAGGTCAAATTTACAGCAGTTCATCCTGCTAGTAAACATATGGTTGCAAAACAAGTTCCAGGATTAGAGACCTCAAGTGGTGGAGTTACTCAACCCTGTTGCCAAAGAATCTCCCAAAACTGGAATAGCCAGCTGCTCCCCTGTCATTTAGAAGTGTATGTGTTTGTGTAGTTTATATCTCCTGGTCAGTGAGATAGGACTTTCCAGTCTACAGACTTTTTCTGGACACTACAGATGTTACTTCTTAGAGTTAAATTTAGAGGTCTTAGTGGTAACTTAATTAGTTCTGGTATGAAAACCTGTATGTAAACCAATATTGTTTTTTTCAGGACATTGGAGAGATTTGGAAAAAAAAAAAGTGATGCTTGAGGTTGTACTAGTATTTATGTGTGCAAAAATCTTACAAAGTAAGTTAGTTTTGGTTTTTGCTGTTAGGAGTCTCAGGTGTTTTGATGCTGACCTTCCTTCAACTTGAAGGCAGGCTTTTGTGGGCCTGAAAAATTCTGAGAGCACTTGTGATGTTTAGTTGAATTGACAGATGTGTTCTTAAAACAAGACTTTTTTTTTTTATCATCAGTACGTGTTAAGAAAATTAAGCCAATTCCAAAATGTTAATGTCCATGGAGTTTGTAATTTTTTATATATATATTTTTTAATTTAATACACATAGATAAGCATTCAAACTAGTTTAATACACAATTAGAAAATTAGAATTAATCTCAAATTTCATTTTGTATAAATTTTAAATAGTTTTTGGTCTTAAATTTCCTCTTTGTATGAAAAAATAATTGTAAATCTTCCTCATGGCTTCCCCGTATTTGGAATTGCATGGAGTTTGTAATGTTCTGTAGGGAATTAGCCTTGTAAAATGCAATGTTCTTACTCTAGCAAAATTTGTGGAGGATTTGGAGGGGTGGGGGGGGTGTGTGTGTGTACATTCTAAAAAAACCCAACAAAACTCAACCCCAAAACAAAAACAACCCACCAAAGGGAAAACCTTGCAAAATCTATAAAAAGTATGTGGCTCTTCTTCTCTGTATAATTGCTCCACTAGTTTTTCAGATATTTTCAGAGGGCTTGAATTATTTAAAATTGATATGACATTTTACAACTGCTGTTATTTTATCCTCTGAAAACTGGTTACTTTCATGTCTGAAATCACAGAGAAATCATATGAACTAAATATTACATTCTTGCCTTTGCTGTTACAGCATGCTTAGCATCTAGAATCTGAGCAGAATGGTCATCTTGAAAGAGAGTACTTAATTAAAAAGTATATGATGAATTAAAACTTAAATTATGCAAAACTAATAAGCTATGTTACCAAAACCAACAATTAATATGCTACAATATATGGGAAGGAGATGCTAACATTTTGTTTCATGTTTGCGTTGCAGTTTGCATAGTCTGCTGTTTTGGATTTCCTCATCTTGAAGTATTTGGTATATCTGAATTAAGATAATATCAGTGATTTTTAGGTTTGTGAGTTTTTCAAAACCCATCAGCGATTAAAACTATGATAATGTAAAGGAATCTGTTATAAAGTGGGAGAAATCCAATTATTTTTCAATTAGTGCAATATCACTTCTGTATATAAGATTCAAATCTGTGCATCACATCACCTTGTGCAAATCGATAGAGTAAAAATGGACTCGTTGACAAAAATTACAATTTAACCTATTGCTCTAATTCCATGGCATAAAAGGCTTATTTTTTACTGAAATTGCCTTCAACTACTTACAAATGCTGAGATTCTGCATACAGTATTTATATGTGCATACCTTTGCAGAGACCAGACTAAGCACACCTTTAAATTCTGTGTTTAGTTTAGCTTTAGCTTAGGTCCCTGTATCAGAGGCAGTGAAAAACATTTCCTTAGCAAATGTGGGGATGTGTACCTATACATTTAAAATGCTATGATATCTGAATACTAGACATATTGTAAAATACTATGTGCTCTACTGTAACACAAGCAGAGAAAAACATTTTCGGTAGTACCTGCTGGTGCTTTTCATAATTGTATTCTTCAGGCTTAGTAAAGCTTAGATGGCTGAAGGAAAGGAATTAGGAAATTAAAGAAAACTCCATCTGATTAAGTTAATTATGAAGCCTGAATCTAATACTTTATTATTGCTGTGTACTGGAAGGTAAAACTACCTTTACATTTGCATTTTCTTACATTTTAGTATTACATAAAATAATACTACCTTTTAATGTTTCATATCAAATATCTTCAGCACCTATCTGCATTTTTGTATCAGGTCTTGCTAATTTAGCCTTTGTAAGTAGTTGTTTCTCTGGCACTATAATTTAAAAGTTTACATTAAAAATAAAATCAATACTAGGATAAAAGCATGAAGAGTACAGCTGAAATAATTTATAATAGCTGTATTGGTGATGGAAATCTAAGGAATGAATATTGTGTATAATAAAGGCAATTAACTGAGCTTCTTATAAGGAAAAATACTGCTCTTGGTGTGGGGGATGGAAGGAGATCATGGAAGCAGTTACAACTCTAATTTTCTGGGTTGAGCTATGTTAGCCCTGGCATAAATTGCAGCAGCCTAGAGGTACATGTGCCATCTGAGGATTGCATTCTTCCCTGACATCCTTGTGAATGTGTCGGAGAGGTGTGGGGGAGAGAGACAGCAAAGCCACTGGTGTCTGCTGGGGGTCTGCACTCACTGGGAGGTCTCAAATTTCCTCAATCACCCTCTCACACGTCAAATATGGGCTTTGGTTGATTTGCACAACTTCAAGTCCAGTGGAGCCAGTTGTGATAAGAAAACTGGCTTGGTATTTAACCTAAGTGGTTTTTCTCACTTCTGCATTTATCAGGTAAAAGTTCTTTCTTCAACAAAGTAACTGTTTAATCTGCTATCACAAAGAGTGAAATGTGAATAAAGATTGACTTGGATATAATCTTTCTAACTACTCTTGATGGACATCTTAAGATTCAGCTTAATTTAATTGAAATCTTAAACTGTCTTTTTGGGAAGCTCTTTTCTTTTATGTCCATGGTTAAGTGAGCAAGGCAATGACATGCTCCCTTAACAACTGTTCAGAAACCATCAAGCTGATTGACTAATGGTTCTGCCCTTTTTATGCACTTCTGAAGTTCCATCATGGCTTTCTTCTTTCTCTGCATATAAGTGGATTTATCTGAATGATAATAAGCCAGATGGTTAGGTGGTAGGCCAGGTATTTTGAAGGTAAGCATATTCTTTGTCATAGAGCCATGTTAGCCAGGAGCTGTGCACCACATTTCAAATCCTTCAGCAGTCTCCCCAGGAGGTGGCAGCTGTAGAAGCCTAATGGATATCATCACCTTCAAATGTCAGCTCCTTTTTTCCTGTCTGTCATGACTGTTTACTTCTGATCATACCAGTTGACATTTATGTGTCACAATAGAAAACTGAACCAGTGTGGGAGTAAAGGCGACACTGGGTTTGCAGTTACCTCTTGTATCACAACAGGCAGCTGGCAACTCATTAACACTATGTAGAGTGTCAAGCATATAGTACATTAAATAAAATTAATGCCTACAGGTGCTGTATATAAGGAGACGGCTATAACTGGCAATCAAATCACATGAATGGTTGAAACAGGAATAGTAGAGGAGATGGATTTAAACAAAAAGAAAAAAAAAAAGACCATGGGAGAGAGATGAGTATGCAGTCCAAGGTACATGAGCATGTCAAGCCTTTGACTATCTTCCTTTGTCATTTTCATATTTAGCAGTTGAAGAAAGGCACGATGCACAGGAGAGTTCTACCTGGCATTTGGGGACTTACTGGAGTCTGTCTGCTTGGTAGCAAAGGTAGTGTTAAGATTATCAAAGATAACCACCTACCACCTTCTCTTTAGTAGTTACCCAACAGTGAGCATGAGTGCTGAAGAATTAGATCCAGCCATGGTGGTCTAGGGAGGGGATGTTAGCTTGACTACAGCCCTAAGAGTGATGAATAGAAAAGTTCTTTTCTTCATAAACAGCTAATGTGGCTTTAGGTAAAGCCGTCTCTGAGTCTTTTACTCATGTTCTCCAGAATGATCACTCTTCTTTTGTACTAGATGCCTTGCACAGGCCATTTCCCATGTTCTTTGGTCTATTTGCAAATGCTTTTCTCTGTCTTCTGCTTCCTGTCATGACTGTTCTGGCTAAGCCACTGTCCTTATTTTGTCAGATAAAACAATCTGGGGTGTGTGTATGGTGCAACTACCTGCTATACTATGAGACATTTAATCTCAGATGATCTCAAATTTACAGAAAGCACTTTACACAAATAATTTTTTTTTTACAAAAATCTGGGTAGTCAATAATTAAAAATAATTAAAAATAAATTAATTTTCTGTCGCAGAATTTTGAAACATAACGTGAGTATCTTTTTACTTTACAGAAATTTTTTATAATATTTGGATTTATCTACTTACATACTTTTAGATAAATAGGCTCCAATTGTTCTATAGAGTACTAAAATACTACTGTGCATTCCAAAAAACATAGCAAACGGTATCTAGTGGAAATGACAGGTAGATTTTAGTACACAAAATATCATTGCTGTCACAAAATTTTATTGCTTGCTGGAGTTTCCCATTAATTTAAGCAGGTGGAGCCTGTAGGCTGCAGATACCATCTCTTCTTTGGCCAGTGCTGTGATGGCCAGTAGTACATGCTAGTTCAGATAAGTTAAACAGGCAAGAATTTACACAGCACATCAGTCTTCTATGCCATTAAACGAATGGTAACATGATTTAAAGAGAAAAAAAATACATATTTGTTACTTTAACAAGCTGCTTTACAATTTCCCATAGGAAACAGGAAGAAAATACTAAAGCTATTTAATTTTTGTTACAAAAAATTAATTGTGGACTGGTGTATTACCCCATTTAAAAAAAAAAAAAAAGTACTTGCTTTGATTTCATGTTTTGGCAGTTTATTTTATGCATTTTTTGTTGGTTAATTAGAATATTTGCCCTTCTTGCCTGATTGCCTTTGCCTTTTATAGCTTACAGTGAGTTTTCCTTGCCTTTGCATTTGAGATGAGCTGAGATAGCCACCTACAGTGATTGCGTCAGTTCCCTTCATAATTTTTATTAATCCTCACTGAAGATTTTTTCCCCCTAAAGAAAAGAGAGGTCTACTATATTTCATTTAATATTTTGATGTTCACGGGATTGTCTGCCATTCCAGGTGGTTTCTTGTTTCTGTTCTCTACTTCCTTAAGGTGGCTAGGACACTGTTTTGAATGTGTAGCACTACTAGAGCCGTGCATACTGCTATAATAATGTTCTCTGACTTATATGTGACAAAAAGGTCAGGTTTTCAAAGGCTGCAGGGCAATCACATTGACCCAGCTATTGTCGTGAGCTAGCCAGCTTGCTGACAGTGGAGTAGTTGAAGTGACGTGCAGATGGCATTGCAGCCTTTCTGGTGTGGCTATCAAATTTGGGAGATCTGATGATAATAATGTAACTACAGTTTTGTTTTTCTTATTATGCTGTCAGAGAACTGAAGACCATCCACCAGTACGTAATGAAGTGAAGCAAGTGGATCTTGTAGTTAAGACTTGTTAAAAACTCCTGACATACAGCTTTCCAGTATTTTCTGTATAGCTGGAAGAGGTAAAGCAGCTGAGACATTTTTTTTTCCAGTTAAATTATATCTCAAATGATGACACAGAGTGAGAGAAAAATGTAACTGCACATAGATGTTTGTTCATCTAGGAAAGCTGTATCAGAATTAAAAGGCACAACAAAAATTTTTAATATTAGATCAGATTACTTAATGTATTCCTCTGTTTATTAACAGATCAAAGGGGATACTTAATGAGCTTTGAGCATTATACATGGATGATACTCTTCCATTCTGTGATAATGAAGAACAGATAAAACCTTTTTGCATCAAACATATATAGAAAAATGTGTAGAAACAGCTGAAAAGGCGAATGGAAGATCATGTGTTTTTTCATGTACCTGCACAAAGTAGTACCACCAAAGGTATAGGTGGTCTTTCTGTGGCCTTTCTCTTTGCTCTGTACTTGCAGGAATGTAGTTACTGCCTTCCCCTTGGATGCGCCGAGGGGCACAGGCCCTGCTCTGCTGTGACTTTACCCAGTAACTGGCTCAGGATGCAGCCACTGACATTTCTTGCTGTAGGGAACAGTGTGATACTCAGCTGTTGGTCACCACAGGGCCTTATTTTGCTTTTCCTTTGCCTTACTCCATTCCTGGAGGATGGTGTTATGGGCAGTTTAGGTGCGAGGTGGTTGTCCTCCATCTGAATGTGGCCCATGGGGTTACTGCCTTTGCTGTGCTGGCAAGTGCTGGGGCAGCTGAGCCAGAGCTAGGAGTTCCTCTGCCTGTTGGGGCTCAGCTGGGCCCATCGCTTCCCTGCCACCCCCCAGCCCAGCCTGAGGCATCCCCAGGGGTTGGGTGGCAGGAGCCTGAGGAAAGAGGGCACTGCTGCCTGTGAGCGCAACCTCATCCATCACCATCTTCTGGATTTGGTTTTGCAGTACCAACAGTCTTCTGTGGTTTTTCACTGGAAATCTGATTGAGGTGTGTATTTAGTAAGAATCCTGAAAAGGCCGCCTGTGGGGATGGGGGTGTGTGTAGTCATGTCTCGGCCTTCCGTGGCCATGCGATGGAAGTCCCACAGGAATGATGAGAAGGCAGGCAGGAGGCACAGCAGGATTGGTACTGGCTAGGTGTTAAGCAGCTGCCAGGATAGGCATACTTTGCCCGTGGTGTAAGAGGGTGATCCCTGCAGGAGCAGTGCTTGGTTGGCATTTAACACATTTTGGCTGTACAGCACAACGTCACCTTGGGGTCTGGAAAAGAGGGCTGTGTTTTCTGCATCCCTGGGTCCCCCCTATCCCTTGTGGGTTGGGAATGCCCCCAGACAGTGCTTGATGGGCAGGGGAGATGTGAGGGCTCTGGCTGTCACCCAGTACACGGCTGCCTCTCACAGGCCACTGTTCCCAACCTCAGGCTTGGCAAAGCTGCAAGCATCCAGCCATCATGCAAACATAAATGTTCCGATTGATTTGGAAGTAAATTTAGAATAGCAGTGTCTAATTTCAGCAGCTGAGTTACAGATATCCCAGGAGTAGGTTCATAAGCTGATAAAACCCATAACGTAATTACTCCTCCACTCAAAAGGGATCTCCTTATGCTCAAACAGACAGCAATTTCTTGCTGACCTGAGAAGGGCCATCTTACCTAACTGCCTGTATTGAGGCTGAGAGCTACAACCTGCTTCCTTGCTCTGTAGCAAGGGGAGACTAACCAGAGAGGCAGTATTGAGAGTGAAAGCGTCCGTAATGTGAGGAAGACATTTCTCATCCCCCCCAATATTTTTCTGTTCATGAAAGCTGAGTATTTCACAAGATAAATATGCTTGCATGGTTGGGTTTTGGTGGGCATATAGTATTTATGGCATTATTCTCCTGTTTTTGTGTACTGTGGGGAAGATAATATAATTTTAAATTTTCTTTTATTTCTAAAACTTTGTTAAAAATATTACTCTAATTTAATTTCTGAGCAGATTTTTCTCATCCTACTGTCTTTGCTCCTGTCAGAGAAGGTGGTCAGAGAAGGATCATCACAGTTTAGTTTATCTTTCTGCCTCTCTGATGTGGTTGTACATATCATCTTAGAAGAATAATTATTTCTAGTGATATTTTATTGAAAAGTTGTTTGAAAAATGAACCGATGCCAAAATTCTCATAGTTAGTTGCTTCTTCATTAATTTATATATTATAACAAATCAATTTGTAGACATATTTACTTAAAGGCAGATAAAGATAAATGGTGAGTAGAAATACACATAAGTGTAAAAAGTCTGAAGATTCATTTAGTGAATATGTCTTTCCATCCTTCCAGTCTGTTGAATAAAAATGTAAATCAGTGTAACTAAATCCTACTGCTAAATGCAGTATTACTTCTTCCTTGCAGTAAGCACTGGAACCATCAAGGTACAAGACTTAAGTAGATTTTTGTTCTAAAAAGGAATATTCTCTGTTTTGAGGAATACTTTTATTAAGCTAACTGTCGTATCCTTGACATTAAATGTACATGTTTTAATGCTGTTTTGAAATAGAACATTTTGTAATTTAGTAATGAATAGAATGGTGGGGCGTTACATACTGACTTGATTCAATTTTAGGAGATGGGAGCTAACCACGTTAGGTATTTCAAAGCACACAGTATTCTTTGGAGTTACATAATACAAACCAAAGCCAGTACTTTTTCTGAATGCCTGAATCTGTCCTTTTGAAGGCGTTTGCTATTTATTTCAAAATAAAAGAGCACCCAGCGAAGCACCTGGGTTTGTGAGGAAGAAAAGGGATGCTGACACCTGGCAGATAGTTTCCTGGTGACAGAACAGGGTCTAAAATATTGAGGTGGACAGTGCTTCTTTAAGGTAATGTGTACTCCATGCTGTGCCACATGCTTTAAAGCTATGCCTGACTTTTGCCCACGACAGCTATTGCGCTGTAAGCTATCGGAGATGCGTGTCGCTTCAGGTGTGCTCCCAAAGCCTATAAAGAATCAAAGCATCTTGGCCAGTCGGCAGTCTGCCCGATGACCTTTTTCTCGTGTAGCTCAGTGATGGGTTGTGAAGGGGAGAGCTGGTTACAGTCAGGACTGGGGGGACCTGCCGTGGCGTGACGGCAGGTTCAAATCAAACCCAATAGTTGCTTCTTGTACTTTCTTCCCATGTCCTGCCAGCTTGCTGTATGGCTGCCACAACGGTAACCCTGTGAGTGGCTTGATTGGTGAGGATTTACATGTGTGCTAATTAGAGTGGAATAAATGATTGGCTGTTTGCTGCATCGCCATAAAGGGTGCCCAGATGTACACACTACGTGAACATAATGTGCACGGGCATGGCGCATCAAAGTTTGTCAGCTGCATTACCTCAGCAGGCTTAGGGGCTGTCGGAGAGCATTTGCTGATAATCGTCCCCTATGATTTAGTGTCTGACTTGGTGAAAGTGAAGGACCTCAAAGTACTGCCTTGGCAACGGAATTTCTGATCGTTTAACAAAAGTAAAAAATGAGCTAAAACCTGTCAAATGCAAATGAAACAAGTTTAGGGCTACAAGCAAGCAGTCTTAACTGAAGAATTCTGTGTGCTTGGAAATAGTTAGGATCATAAAACAAACTAAGCATCAGATTAGCTGCTGCAATTAACAATAGACACTGAACAGAGTGTTTAATTATGCTTAATTTGTTGTGATACAACACAAGTCTTCAGTTATGAAAATCTCCCAGATGCCCAGGTATCCCCTGCATGGCTAAAATTCACTAAACTTTGCACACTCGGTTAACCTAACAAAGCAAATACAGAACATTGCTTTTAAGTTTAAAAATTTGCTTTAGATTGTGGGAAAATAAATTTATATTTAGAAATTATAATTCTTTTCAATCTCTCTTAAATAATCTGGGCTATATATTCTTTCATGAAAACAAAATCCCATACATACTGTATTTATGCACAAAAATTGGTAATATCTGATTACTTTGACAAGTAATTTTGTACTTACATGTTCAGAATATTGATAATGTATTAATGTACAATGATTAAATGGTTAAGCTGCCATATTAAAGTTATGAGCGGGAACATTTATCCAGCATAACTAAGCAGGAACAAAGACTGTGCATTTACAGATGGCATTATTCAATCTCTGAACTGCTCAAAGATGTTAGCGTTAGAGCATTGATTCTGAGCTCTGATACTGTGCCTCACTCGAATGACCCAATAGAGTTAAGTGATAAGGTTAATTACTGTATCTGTGCTATACAGCTTCCACATGATTACTGCTGAGAAAGATAGTGATTCTTCTTGCTTTAATTAAGAAAAAGAGAATGAAAAGATATAATTGGTTTTTATAATAATCCTGTCTTATATCACTACCAACAAGCGTCATGTTTTTTCTACAACTTTGTTGCACAATTTCCTAGCAGCAAAATTTAAACAGTAGAATGTAGAAGTAAATTATTTAAATCCCTTTCCTAAAACAGTGTCAGCTGAAGAATTAAATAGTTAATAGCTGTACTAATACTTTTATATCACCAAAGGGCCTGTGACAGTAAATTGTGTACCAGATATAAAAAAATCCACATTTGATAGTTGAAGAGCATCTGCTATTTTTTAAAATTTATATTACATTATAAAAAGATGTATTTTAACAGTGTTGTTATTTTACTTCTAATCACATGTTGAACTTCAGTGTGGTGGCTTTAATGCTGTTTTGTGACTAAAAGCCTTAACAGTATTTTATTTTAAATTCACTCATTAGTTGTCAGAAATCGTTGCCTTTGGTTTGAAGGTGAAAGGGAGTTGGGAAAGGTTGTGAAAAAATCCAAGCAATCTGTCTTAGGATAATACTCTTTTTCTTTTAGTCAAGCATATAATAAAATGTATGTATATTGTGAGGTATGCAAAAGCAGTTTTATATTGGAAATAATGAATACAGATGAAAGCTGGCAGTGAAATAGGGGGAGAGATAGTAGGTAAGTTTAAGTCCTTCACATGTTAAGCCCTGACTCTGTGAACGATTCTGCATGGGTAATCCAGTGCCTCTGTATTGAGCTCTACTAACTCACACAAATTTACAAAGGTCTACCCACTGAGATGAGATTATTTTACTGTGTCTTGGCTACCTTACAACAACTATCTCAGGTTCTTGCCATTTCCCAAAATACTGCCTTCCAAACAGAAAGGGAACACGTGTTGCCTTTCATTGTTTTTGGGTTATACAGGTGCTAAGCTGTTGATGGTCAGTGTGTAAATTGATTTGCTGCAGACTTCTGTTTTGTTGTGTTTTGGTTTTAAAATACAATTGCAATGTCTCAAGTTGATTGTAACAGGAATTCTGATAAAGATTATTAGATTAAAAATAGCTCAGTCCTTGTTTTGTTTTGTTTTGTTTTTTCTACTTGTGAGAAAGGAAAGCTCATTATTGCTTGTCCTGTAAACAGGCATGACTTTAAAGCACTGTTGAAAAAAAAAATAAATAAAAAAAATGGAAAAAGAAGTTCTATGCTGCATATATAATTTTTAGCAAAGTAATTGGTAGTCCAGGGCAAGAGGTATATTCTTTACTAAGTACTTTGATTATATTTTAAAATTATTCTTTTATTCACAATAGTAAAGCTTTATCTCCTTAGCAATTATTTGTTTGCAAATAGGATGCATTGAGATTAAATTTGTGGCCCTGGAGATTTTAAAAGCTTTTTGGTTCCCTGCCTGCCTATGGACAACCTCCTATTTTGTAGACGCAGAGAATTAATTAGATAGTGTTTCATTTCTATAGACTTGTACATAATGATGTGCAGTTCAAACCGTACTTTTTTTTCTTTTTTTTTCTGTAATTCTAATTTATTCTTCCTAATAAAAAACATCTCCTGGAATCAACCAAGTGCTAGTATCCTAAGGAAGAGAAAATATGATGTCCAGTGCTTTTGTCATTCTGTTTTGATAGCAAGCGTGTTTAGAGGCTGCTTCTGTGTTTATTGTAACACTGTGAAACTACTGTTGCAGAACCTGTGTATAAATAGAGAGAATTTCATGCATAGGAATCCACAGCAGCCATGCAGGGAGATCACATGAAGAATGAGGGAGAGGTGCTCCTAATTGTCAAACTAGAACATTTATAAATAATTTCAGAATAGTTAAGGTTCTTGTTTGGAATGAAATCACTAGGACTTGGACAAGAGCGGAATTTGAAGTTACATGCAGCCTGTTTTAAGAAATAAGTTTTATTTTATCGCTAGTTGGTTCCATGAATTTGAAAATCTCAGTAAAAGGATTTATTGGACAGTTTCTTCCATTACCTGTCTACTGGTCCCTGCTCTCTCATTCTCAGAAGAGAAAACTGAAGTAACTAATCACCCTTAATTTTGGAGATATACAAAAGGGTGTGCTAACAGTATATATATTTGGTTCAGTCGGTAATATTAAGGATTGGATGGCTTGGCAGAGAAGATTCTGAATAATTGGAGGGGTTTTTTTGGCTTGTGGGTCACTGTATTCACTTGTTCAGTGGGTGAACTGAGGATTTCCAGCTCTTTGGCTGTCAACCTGATGTCTTTTGTCAGCTCTGTAGACAATTTTTAAAGGTTCTTGGCATTTATTGCAAATAGATGCAAAGACACTTGGAATATTTTCCTCTCATTTGTTTGTCTTAATAGATATATTCATCATCTGGAAGGCAGAGTCTCTTCTCTTCACTTGAGTTTCTATTGGTAATACGAAAGTAAAGCAATTGTGCAGAAAATGAAAAGGCATGTTATGAGAAAGAATGATCTGAAAAGTTCTGAGCTCTCCATGTCCAGTAAATATTTTGAAATTCAAGGAACCACACAACTTTTGACTTCTTAATTAGTCTTTCTTCAGATGGCATGAGCACAGATACAGGAAACAGCCATTACATGTTTCATAATGATATCTGCTCTTATGCTTTTGATTGCACAGACAATTTGACAGTGATGGACATTGCTCGTGCTTAGTTCTTTTTAAAAAACATTTCTAACATTTAACGTCTCATAGGAAGATTAATGAACAGGGGACAATTTCAGTCTGCATGACAACTGAGCAAACACATCTCTTCAGTACTTTTCAATGTAGTTAACGCAGCAGAGCTAACAGCTGTGAGTAAGCACAGTCCATGTAACATTTCTTTCCTGCTAGACATATGATGGGTTAGCGTTGTGTAATAATAAAAATATTCCCTAGTTACGTGCTTCTTAATGTATCAAGATGTTTACCTATTTCAGCTGAGGTGGTGCTTATTTCATTAAGTCACATTGAGGAAAAGCAGCTTGAAAAGTTGCTTTCATATGTCAAAGTAATGACGAAATGAGTTTGAGGTCTTTATGATCAAGAACATTTTCTGCCTCTTTTTAATGACATAGAATAGTAATGACCTGCAGTTTCATTTATTCTTGGAAAAAGTATAATTGCAAAAATTAACTTGTCATACACCACAGCTCAGCAAAGTTACTTTCCTATAAGTCTGTGGTCACAGTATGTTTTTTTGCAATTCAGCATCTGGCTCTGTGGGGTACTGATGGCTTCTATGAAGAAAAGTACCAGGGTGAGCAATTAAATGTAAAATGACAGCATAAAATATGATCATTATGGTTATACAAAAGACACATTTATGAATTTTGCAGATAACTGTCATTTTTTTCTACTCATATTTGCTCTTTCTTTGTTAGCTTAATATTTCTTGTGCAATTCATTTTTTTCTTCTAAAAAGTGAACAATGCCTTTTTAATTATCCTGACACTTGTTTGTGTCTTTCTTATTTGTCACATTTGAAGGCTAATGATACCTCTTCCACTTTGTTCTGACACTATACTTTCAACTTTATTTCAAAATCAAGGACTATTTTTTAAATTAACATGAAGGTTGCATGATGAGGCTAGAATTTCTTATGGAAATCAGTGTTTGTTGTGTTGATCGGGTAATGTGCTGCACCTGAAAGAAAGATTATCTGTGTTCAATTCTCAGGGGCTACCAGGCAATGTTTTGAAGTGTGCTTTTTGAATTTACCTCATGTTTTGTCATTGAAGAGAGAAGATTGGTCCTGATAGAAGCTGTTTTAGCCATATTAGGTATCAGAAATATCATTTAGATCTTTCTCTGTGTGTTTTCTTTGCAAATATCTGTTTCCATAATAGAACAATAATCTTCTTTTTGTAGTTGTTTATAGTTTTGCTATCTTGTGTGGGAGGATGTGTCTTCGTGCTATATATATATATATATATATATATATTATATGTCATTGCATAGGATACTGAAAATTCTACCAATATCAATTGGATGTATTGAAGAAAAGGAAAAAAAAAAAAAAAAGAGAAAGAATCACAAAACCCTAACATTCCAGAGAACCCTCATAATGCAAATAAACCCACAATGTTCCTGTTCTCGTTTTTCTTCAAAAGCACTTACTGGTTTCTACTGCTGCCACAAAGGAGGCTGCAGCAATACAAAGCTTTATCTGCAATTTCTAAAACCTGGGCACCCAGTGAGGGACAGTGGTAGGAAAGCTCTGGCCTTCTCTTTCCTGGAGAAGTCCTAACTTGCTTCCAAAACTCCCTCGGAGATGGCAGTTGTCAGGGTTGCTGGGTGACACCTTTGGACAGATGTCTACCATGTATTTAAGAAACAAACAAAATACACTGCTAATGACTAATAACTCACATTTGTTGTCTCTAGAAAGCTCCATGCTCTTTTTCTTTTCCTCCATAGTAGCTTTTCTTAAATACATTTCATACCCTAGAGAGCATGTGTCTGGTAAAATTACCAAATGCTATTTAAAAGTTTGAATGGGGGAGACAATGTTTATTTTGGAAGCCCCTCTGTCTCCCCACCTACCTTTGTCAGGGAGGATTAACAGAGACCCTGGTGTTTGGGAGTGGGGGACGGCAGGGTTGGGGTGGGGCCAGCTGGGCTGCGGGTCAGGCCTTCACCTGGGGAATGTCCCTCTACCACCACAGTTCAGGAGGAAGCAGAATCCCATTATGTTCGATGGGAAATGTGAGATGCTTTAAGCAGCCCTCCCCTCAATTAAATTGATAGCACAGTAACCTGGCATTGATTCCCTGGTGATAAGGGAGATGACCCCACTTAAGACTGAGGAGAAAAAATGATAGGAGCAGAGAGTATAGTTCTCAGTCAGCATTATGTGTATAAATGGATGGTACACAGAATTTAAAGGGCTAGGTAACTCAAACTGGAAATGCTCACTTCCCTGAGACCTTCCTTTTTACAAAACTCTCCAAAGTTGACTGGCTTTTAAGCAGCAATTTGAGATGGAGACAGAGATTTAAGAATCTTGGACCATTTCTATTTAGAGCACCTATTGTGTAATCTCTACAGTCCCGTAGTGTAGGGAAAGGTTTGTGATAAAAAGAATTGGAAATTAAAAGGGATAATATCTGTGGCAGACAGTCTCAAGGGGATTCAGTATCTCTCAAGCAAATATGACTCCAATATAAGCTCCTCAACTGAGAATGTTATTAGGTACAAATAAGAGCTCATTTTTTACAGTATATGACTCTGGGAATATGAAATGGAAAACAGGTGAAGAGTCAGAATTAATTAAGAGAGAGAGAGTAAGAAGAGCTAGTTATCCTTGCATAGTTTAAAATCTAAAATGCTATGAAAACCTAGGAGTGTTGTGGTACAGACAGTGCCATCAGGAGGAAGAGATGGGATTGCTATAGCCATAGGTTTGGAAAACTTGGCTGTAATGTGCAAACCTTTTTTCATTACAGAGTGGGTTAAGTTATGCAGTTTGAGGTAGATTAAAAGTCCTTAGGAAAACCTGTTGCCCCCAAAGGAACAAAAAAGGTGCCAGAAAAAGTCTTTGATTTAAAGTGCACAACCTTGTTCATTCTTGACTTTTAGGTTTTGTTCATATCATGCAATATAGCTATGCAGAGAAGCCTCAGCTAGCTCTGTTCCTCGATGCTCTGCCATGCCTAATACGCCTTGCTTCTCAGTATAGCTGATTTCCTTAGCAAGAATACCTGTGCAATGTACATACACTGCTTCCAGCAATAAACCTTGCTCTGGATTTGCAAATTAACTGAATGCAAAACATTGCATTATGCCATGCAGACCTCAGAATTGGTTAAGTGTTCCGATGACTACAACTTCTACTGCCATCGAAAATATATGCTGTTTCTAATTATTAATATGATAATGTATTTAAAAGGTGGAATTATTAGCTAAGCACCATACAACCATGTAATACCTTCTTGAGTGTTTGGGTGAGGCCTGAGAAACCCAAAGAGGAAGCAGCTGCTGGAAGAAGATCGTTCCTCAGCTTCCAGATTATTGGTTAGCTGTTGTATAAAGTGCTGCTTAGAGTGGTTCCTATTTAACAAGTAACTGTTTGTCCATAGTCCTATAGAGCAACAATTGAAAGAAACTCCAGAGAAAACTCATAAAAAGGGACAAAAAAGTTTTCTTGTGCTATAAGAACCAGAATTTGTGCTAATCTGAAGTAGGACAATATTGATACGTAATACTACAGTATACTTTCTCAACTGCTTTCTTGTTCTTAGCTTTTATTAAGAAAAAATAGTTAGCTGTTATGGTGCGTCAGAAGTATTAACCAAGTGTAACTGACACAGAGATGTCTACAGAAATGCCTTTAGCACAGTAGATTTGAAAGGTGTGAACTTGTCTGTTCGTCTCTGTGAGGTGTTAATTCAGATGCCCAATGGTGATGGTTTAAATGTCAATATTGTTAACTACTCTGTTATTCATGGGCAGAACAGAGAGGGAAGAAAGACTCTTCTGCGCAATTAACTGAACTGACATCTCTTTTTGGCTTCACAAAAATTAGCAGTTGGGAGATAGTGCTGTCTCCTATGCTTTCTTTCCACATTCCAGGAAGTGAAGCATAAGCAGCCTTGCAAAGCCCATCAGCATATGTGATTTTCTGACAGGCATCATCTGTTACCAGCAATGTTATCTACTCGGAGCGATGCTTTACTTAAGCAGAGCTTATTTTGCAAGTCACTTATCTAGTGGGTTTGCAAAGAGACTTTTGAGAAATTACCTTCTCTGTCCTCCCTTTTCAACATGGGTGCCAATTCCTAAAAAGGTGAAACCACAGAAGAATACATTTAGAGTACACATTTTATTACGTTCTGAATTTAGTTTATTCATGTCCGTTAAGTCCAATATTGTTCTGTCTAAACACATAGAGGCTCACTTCATTCTCTTGCCTAGGAACTTACCTCCTTGAGAGTGCAGGTTGTTGAGTAGGTATAATGGGTCTCATATTTAACTTTCTTAAAGATAAGAATATTACAAGTATTGCCTTTTTGTAACATTTTAGAAAAATATATGTTTACTAGAAGTCTTTCACTTTTCATTCTGTTTTTAAAAGCTTCCACTGTCCAAGAGAAAACATACATTAAAGTCAGTGCCTGCCTCTGAATGAAAATGGCAAAATTCCAAGGTTTTCAGTGTTGTATATAAAAGGAGAATTACTGTACTGCATACAGAATATATCAGCTTGGGAGAATGTGACCATAATGAGGAAAGAAAATCAAAGAAGTCACAAAGTTCAAAGAGTGAAAACCATGTGCTAAATTGTGCTGTTAGACATCTTGCGTTTTTTCATCTGCCATGTGACCTACCAGCTACCTGGAATGTGAAGCTCTGAAATAATGTTAATATTTGAAAAGTTTTGCTTTGTTAGTGTTAATATAAATAAATAGGGGAAAGGAGGATATGTTGTTGTTTTTAACGGTTTTCATGAAGTTAATAGACATTACATGAAATTTAATACCCCAGTATGGAGTTCAGCCTTTGGACAAAGATGTCCCAGTCTAGAATTATTTAATTGCCAGCATTGCAATGGCCCCATTTGCTTTGGTGATATGAAACTTTCCTCTCTTTTTAGAATATTTACTATGGGTGAAAAGGAGTGAAAGACTAAAATGTTTTCTTTTCCATTTGGTTAATGAGGGAAAAACAAATACTGCTTATGGCTATGGAACGTACCTTGTCTTTAGGATGTCTGTTTAGTGTTAAAACAGCTTTTTAAAGGAATTTTCAGCTTTCAGAATTACCTGTATAGGTTAAAAATTGTAGGTAACACACTGTCTTATTGCCTCAATGAGCAAATGTGCTATCTCCAGTACGTCTGCATTTGTGTCTATTATGAACATCTCTGTCACTAACTAGAGCTATCTGAATGAATGGATTAATGATAATGACATCTGTTACTGCCATTTAGAATGGTAGATATGAACAAGGGAAGCCTTTGTATGAGTTTATTAAATTAGTTCAGCTTTAACAAAGGTGACCTGGATGGTGTAAGCTTATAATAGTTATATTAGCTCAATTGACATTCTGTTTGTATCTCAGTGCTTTAGATTACCAGTTTTGTTTGCTATGGTTGCACCTGCGTTATTGACACTATTCTCAAAGGCAGAAGACACAGCCTCTGCCACAAGGATTTTACATTTAACAGACACACAAATTAGGTTTGAGTATTAACCTGTGCCCCTATAGCAGGTTAAAACCCTTTAGAAATTAGAGTCCTGGACCACTGCCAAAGCACACTGTGATTGACTCTTGTGTACCTAAGCTCCAGCAGCTAAGAATGGTGGACAACCCCTATTTTATTGGAGATATTAATTTAATGTCCTGATCATAGATAGCTAATTCCAGTTATTGCAAAAGAAGATGACATTGCTAACATAGCCAGCTGTTCAGCCATACCACTTTTAATCAAGAAATTCTGTAGATGAATGATGATAACAGAGGATAGCGTAAGATACCAACCGTCTCGTCCATTTCATACATGTTAATGGTGTCTAGCACAGTGACGTTTCATTAAGACGGCCTTGTGGTCTGGTATTACTTTTAACATGCAGGCTGAGGGTGTCCATGCATCAATGAAGCCCTAAGAGCAACTCTTAACATTCTTTCTATAACATTCAGTGTGCAGGGGCGTGAAGGTTCACAGGACTTCATGTGGAATTGAGAACTAATGCTGGGTAAATCCAATATGTAATTGGATATTTTCATTTCTTTGCCTCACAAATGAAAGAAAGTAAATTGTTAAAATAGAATGACATGGTATTTTAATACTATAGAATATATCTATGAGAAAAGTGGAGGCCTCAGAATAAAAAATTATAGTTCTGGTTGTTTTTACAAATATATAGCTAGGCAAGTTCCTACCTCACAGAATTTATGTTCTGAGAAAGACCAGAATATAATAGACTGAATTTTTAGATTGCAGTTGTGTAGCTGTAGAAATGATTCCTTTCTTTTTTTATAGATATTGCCTCTATTCTTTATCATCTAGTGTGTAGGTATAATGTGATCAAGTGTGTGTTATAGTTACACATACTTGGCCTACCTGTTTTTAAGTGCCTTGACACTTCCAATTAAAAGATTATTTCATTTTGTTTAATTTGGAATGAAATATTCTGTTTTTTTGATGCCAGTCTTAAATTAAAATGTGGATATCTGTTTTACGTTGACTTACTTTTGAATATTTTTAAGCTGAAATAATTGGACTCTTCATTATAACTGAAAATAAGTCTGAAACATGCTGCAAGTCTTGTAGCTCTAGAGTAAGATGCATATGGGCAGAGCAGTGGGTTGTGATTTCAAAGGCAGTCTTACTTTTGGTGTTTCCTATGTACAGTGCCTGACTTTGCAACCTTAATAATGCCGTTTAATGTCCTTCTTGGTTTATAATCATACAATATGTATGTAATATGTTCATTACAGAGCAATAGGTTCTAATGGCAAATGATCAATTTTTGGAAGTGCTTTCCATAGCAGTTTTTGTTGGCATTGTCAGTATTTCGGCTGTTGTAACAGTGGATGTATAAGGAATAAAAGTGTTCACTGAAGGCCTTGCATGCTTTCAGTCTTTGGAAGAGAGTCCACTTGGGGAGATGTGGCTGCAGCTCCCCAGTTCTTCTGTATCTTAAGCATGGGAGTGTGAGCTACTGCTGGTGTAATAAGGGATGTGGTGTTAGTGACACTGTACAGACCAGACCGGGAGTGGTCCAGAACAGAAATTACAGGGTTCTTGTTCTTCCATCGGTTGTGCCATAATCCTCAGCTGTGCTTTGTATTTCAAATTTCTGTTCTTACTTTAGGATCTCATGTCTCAGCAAGACACTTACCTGTGTGAACTATAATGGGCAGGAGGGACTTAGATTCAACACTGAGTTTAGCTTCAGGAAAGCCAGGTAAAACCCATGCTAAAAGGAAGGAGGGAGCTTAATAGGCACACAGGAATGAGAACAACCATGGAGTTACAATTAAGCTGCTATTGGTCTGTTTAAGGATGGAGGCATATATTAACCAGTCTTTTGTTTGAAAGCCCTGAGAAATCATAGAAAATAAACTGTCTCTCATTAACTTGATTTATGTGGTTTCTGTGAAATATGTGTTTTCCTTGTTTGCTTGAGTCAGAATTATCTGATTTCCTCTATGCATAACTTGAATATTGTAAAATCACAAATCTTATTTAGAATAAAATAAACCTTTTCCAATTAATAAACCTGAGAATAGGTCAACTCCAAAGACAGCAACATAAAACACCCACAAGTGGCCATTAAATATTTATGGACTGAGCATTTGTTAGAATTATCAAGGAATATCATAGATTTGAAAGGCTGTATCCCCATGAATAAACGATGATAGTAAGCATTTGTAAGCATTACAAATACTTACTTAATTTATAATTAAGAATACTTTTGATCTAGACTTCTGATATTTTCTGTATAGTTCTCATTGAAGAGTGCAGCTGTTGGACCATCGGAGCTGTACAGTGGTCTGGCTGATGGTGCCAGCATAGGAGTATCATAAAATGAAGGAAAAACAGGGTAATGTCTTTTGGACAGCAGAAGAGAAATGAGTAGTGGGAATTAACACTCATGGCAGCTAGCAGCCTGGCTCCAACTAAAACATTAGGCTTTTCTGTCATTTATTTGGATTGTTTGGACTTCAAATCCTTGGATTTCAGTTTGGAGACAGATTCTGGGCATTGTTTTTCTTTTAAGGCTATTATTCGTGGTGTAACTAATGACCTAGAACCTCATAAAAATCAGATGTAAGATGAAAATTGTATAAAACAAAACCTGCACCTTCTAAAGCACAGTCTTTAGGATTGTGAAACTGAAGTTTTTCTGAGCTTGTGCAGTTGCCGAAACCTGGTGCTGTCATAGCCACATGGTCACATCCCTGGCCTCTTCTTGTCAAATGTGGCTAAGAAAGCTGTGAGGTAGGCTGGAGGAGCTCCACATTAGTTTGCAGGCTAAAAGGAAATTAGCCTCTGGTTAGATCAGTGAGCTAATCCCAGTTACTGGCTCTCCAAGGGATCAGCTTTAGGGATGCAGGGAAGGTGAAGAGTGTGTGGGAAAGGGGCAGCAAAGCACCCTGTATCCCATGAAATGCTAGGCTTACCTGGTGGTCACTGCCTTTGGGAGCTCAGGTTTCTGATTGGAGAATATGGTTGTGTTAGCAGTGGCACTGAGAAGCAGCTGGGTTGTTTTCAAGCTTATGCCAGTAACAAAAGTAAGACACTTTTTTGCTTTGTAAAGTTCTGTCTTTAAAATCCTGGTGCCTGGTGAACAGTAGCTATAGATTTGTGTCCCTGGTATAAAGCACCATTCTGTCACCATCAGTGAGGTATGTCTGGATGTTGGAAGCAGGGCATCCATGTGCTTTTAAGTATTTTCGCCACTGTCTCTCTTCACTAGTTTGAATGCTGTGCAGTGCCTGTATCTGTGTGTGTGTAAATATGTGTATGTACAGATATTGTAAATTGATATTAAAATGGCAAAGTTTCCCAACCTGCAATCTCTTCTGACATTTAGAATTTTTATTTTTTTTCCTATTTGAAAATGAGGAATTGCTGCAGTATTGTCTTCTACCGCTCCTGAAAAGAGCAGAAGCTTTAGAAAGAGATGGCTTAATTTTTATGTTTTTTCCATCTCAAGTCTGGTTTCTGAGATAGAGCGAACTTAGCACCTTCATTTTAGTTGGTGGTGCAGGCTGATTCTTCTTTGTGATCGTGCTTTGTTCTTGATCTCCCACTTATTGCTCTTTTTTTTTCCTTCTTTTTTTCTTCTTGAGTTTATATTCTTGTAAACTGTTTCTTTGTCCATGAATGTTATAGAAGCTCAGCATTGATTGCAAGTAGACCTTTTTAACTTGTAGCACAAGTGCCAAGGAGGGGTTATATTTCTCTTAATAATTATTATATAAAGTGTTCTCTGGAAACAATGGTATCAAATGCTATGAACTATTTTATCAGTTCTGGAAAAACTGCCAAGCTAAATGAATGCTGAACAATGTTGTTAATATGAGGAAAAAATAGGAAAATGTATTCAAGTTCTTATGTGTCCCTATAGAATATTTTGAGTTTAGTCTAGTAAGGTTGTATAGTTAAGAGAAGTTTCTATTTAAAACTGTGTGTGTCAAGGTTCTTGTATCGCTATAATAATAATTGTTTGAAGTTGAGCAGCTTTTTAAAAATGAAGGATATATTACAATGGTTGTAATAGAGTTCTTCAGCCTTTTTGCCAATAAGTATAGGGCAAAGCTATTTCAGTATTCTATATACATTAGTAAATGATTAATAATACAGTATTTAAATTGTAGCAATGCCAGCCTACCAAATTCAGTTAAAATGTTTGCATTCATTGTTGTAGCAATGGTGCAGTAGCCCTACACTATAATTTAGTAGACTTAAGTGCTTTAAAGTAAACAAAAAAATCTGAAACGTGTTGGAATGTGTAAAACTTAATTTTTCTTTTCAAAAGGAATTTGGATAAATGTAAACATGATTTACACCTAACCTCTTTTAATTTAGAAGCCCCCGCTATGTTGGAATGACGTGTCATCTGCTATCCTAAATAAATAAATAAGTAACTTGACCAACCTGCTTTGTCCTGCCTACTGATCCACCTCGATTTGTGTTTAATGCTGATGTCTAAGGCTGTCTTATGAGGGATGTCTTGTGTGAGGGTGCGTGTCTGTGTTCAATTTAAAGAGGGGAAGTATTCAAGAAATACCCAGATTGGAGAAATTGTAGTGGGAAGAAGCAACCAATTAGGTTATATACTGTTAGTTTGTAATCTTCTACTATCTCTGAAAATTGGCCATTCAATTTGTTTTTCTCTGCTAAATGTCATAATGGAATTGTCATTTATTGCCTTATGTATTTTATTAGTCCTTTCATCTCTGTAAAATTTCAGTAGTTCATTGTGCATTATTCCTTTTCTTTTAAAAAGAAAATAAAATAAATTTTTTTAAAAAGCAAAACAACCTCAACCCTTCCCACTTAGTAAGCTTTTCCATACGTGTATTTATGTTATTCTCGGGTTACATTTCTAATTTTTTTTTGGCATTGTAGCTTAACATTTTCAGTATGTTCAATATTTAAAACTGGTAATTTTGAAATCTTTTGAATAATTAATCTGATTCAATCTTTAATCAATTTTATGTTAAACTTTATATTAAGGTCAATCTAAACACTGAACCATTTCAAAAGTTAAGCAAGATTAGCTGTTTATTTGATCCAATATTAAGGTTATCGAATAGGATTCAAGATAGATTTTGCTCCTTGCACTTCATTCAGTTCTTAGACTTTTAAAAGTTGAAATACTGAAATTATCAATTAAAATACTAGTTTTGAGCTACACTGTTTTTAGTAAGATATAAAAAGGTTGTTTAATATCACAAAATGTGATTTTAAATTGCAATGGTAAAAAAGTGTCTCATGTACAATATTGGCTTATAAAAAAATCCCAAAATACTGTAGTAATAGTAAATTACAAAATGTAATAAAGCTGAAACTTTCCTTTTAAACTAAGCATTCAAAAATCTGAAACATCATGACAATAGTAAGTCACTCTGTTTTGCTTATGATTGCAAATTTAGAGTTTTTCTTTTATTTTTTTTCACTGTAGTAACTGTCATACTTAAATAAATATTCAGTCCTATAAGTGCATAACCTTATATGCACCCTTGTTTTCCTTTTTATTCTAGAATTCTTTTATCTTGTAAAATGTACTTGAAGCAATTGTTCGCAGCAAGAGTAGGAGCAAAAATGCTTTCCACTCGCCTTGACATACTTCCAGCATTTCTGCAAGGGGTTTACACCAGAAAGTTACAAGTCCTGGCACTTGGGGAGAAAATTGTTCAGCTGAATCAAACCAAAAGAAAATCTTGAATTTTAAGGAGGATCATCTTTGGCTGAGAAAATGTGATCTTCTATCATTAAACACATAGGATTTATGCTTGGTTAAAGACGTAATAAAAGTAGCACAGAGGAAAGAAAGATCCATCCATGCTTTTTGAGACCATGCAAACCTTACTCTAGTTTGGAAAGATGCTCTTAAAAATGCCACCCCACAGTCCTTTCTGCCTTATTGACGAAGAGCCAGGAGTCTAAGATTTCCACCGCTTTTTTACAGTGTGCAAAGTCACATCAGCCCTTCTTGGAGATTTTTGATGCGTGGATGTCTCCTGTCATCCCCAATCATGTTTGTACTCTTGAGCCAGGCCTATCGAAACTGAACTCTGCTGCTTTGCTGCAGGTCAGCTTTCATGGACAATTAGTGTTGTAACAGCACTTTGGTCACAAGTTGTCGTGAGTGTTTATCATAAAGGCATCATCCTGGGGTGGATCAGCAGTGATCAGTGAATCTTCTGCTTTCTGAAGCATCTCCTGCTTGCCTTTTCGTGGGTGCCGGTCAGGTGATGGCTTCACGAGGCCTTCCATGCTGCTGCTGTGCAGCCTGAGGCTCTCCGGGTGTGCCACTTGCTTTCCCCTGCTCTCTCTGCTCCTCATCTCTTCTGTTGTCCCTCTCAGTAGCTGTCAGATGCCCTGGTCGCCGCGTGCTCTGACAAGAATGAAAAGAGTGATCTTCCCGCTGCTGGGCGCCGTGTCAGGATCGACACCTCAGACGTGCCCAACGCCGTGCAAGGTGCCTGGCTCTAGCAGTATGCGGAAGGAAACCAATAAATCTTCAGTGTCTCATTCTGCTTATTGCCACTTGATTGTTCACTTTCCCCTCAAATCACCATGGAAACAAATACTTTAGTTTTATTATTATTTTTTTTTCGTTTGCTTTTTTAGTTCAAAAGTCCACATTCCTTAGGGTTTTTCCAAATGTGTTTCTGAACCTAAACCACCCCCTGTAGTTACAGGGACACAAGCTTAGCTGTAAGTAATGATGTTTTCCTGCTGAACAGATTATTTTTTTTAATTCATTTTTTTTTTTCCCTTGGAAAATGTCTAAGCATTTTTATGAACAGGGCCAAATAAAAGTTTTCTGATGCTGCAGATAAGTAGTATTCTCATTTCATGGTTGAATAAACCAAAAGAGTCCATTGAAGTCCTGCTCCTAGTGAAACTAGAGGGAGTATAACTACTTTTGGTGTGCTCAGAACCGGATCCCAAATGGTTTGCCCATAGACAGGCAGCAAATGAGGTGAAGAGAGACAAAAGTTGAGTGCTGTAGCCAGCCCCCATCTGCCCCACGCTGCAGCCCTGGCACCAGCGCCCGTCAGTGAGGTTGTTCTTGCTTGACTGTACCAAGCAGAGCAGGAGCAGGGCCAGGCTACCCAGGGAGAACAGGAAGAGGCACCAAGAGGGGTTGAACCGCTTCTCTCCTGCCTGTGCTGGGCACAACCTGTGCCAAGTGTCACACCTCCCAGCGCAGGCACTGCCCCTCCACCTGCCTGCCTTTGCCCCTCTCACCATCCTAGTGAAGTTCATGAGATCTTGGGGAAAAAAGAGCTTTTAAAAAAATAAGTATTTCTTTACCTTTACAGTTGAAAAGCACTGGTTTTCTATTTAAAGAATATTCTTATGATCTGAATGAAGAAAAGGGAAGGTTTCAGCTTTCACCTCTTGCTTTTGGCTTTAGTTGTATCAATTCAGTTACCTTTATGATAGTGTGCCACACACAAAGATCTGTATTCCTGTGTCTTAATGCACATAATAATTATTCAATCCTTTTTTTAATATTACTTGTTAATAATTTTACAATTTGATAGTCATAATCTTTTAAATAAATGTTTCTCTGTATTTGATGCTTTACTTGGCTGAGTGGTGCATGCATTACAACTGCTTTTCTGTATTTTAAAATAGAAATGCTCACAGCATTGGCTGTGTGATATGGGCATGCAAAGAATGAAAACTCATCTTCACTCTCCCATCAGAAAAAGCAGTGTTTTCTTCTCCCTGTCATATATCCATTTGAAACCTACAGTTCTTTGCCGAGTGAAAAAAAAAATGATTATAACATTCATCAAACCACAAAAAAACCCCAGCAAGATGTCAGAAGCTGTTTTGCTGTACAGTATATAAAGTGCATCTGTTTATGTGTACAAATAGCAATATTGCATTAACAGTGTAATTTCTTAGGAAAAAAAAAAAGAGTTTACATTTCTCAGCATAGGTTTAAAATCAGGGAATAGAATTATTTTAATGTGCATTGATTTCTTATGACATAAATATCTTTGTTTTTAAAGAAAAGTTCTGGTTTTGTGAAGAGTTGATTTGAGTTTCCTAAGCCATTCAGATGGGATGATTATAATGGCTATGGTTGTAAAAAGAACACAAAACCATTAACTGTATATTCTTATTTGTCTTTTTTTTTTTTTTTTTTCTTATCAGATGCTATACAGGCAATCTATTTCAAATAGTGGCATAACCTATCTTTATGTCTACTTGATTTCCGTATGAAAAACAAGTGGGCCTTATTTCAGTTTGGAAGATATTGTAGAATAAAACAGAGATGTGCCAAATAAGAACATTTCAGTTGTGGGGAACTCTGAGACATGATAAATGATTTTCCTGTGCAAAATTCCCCATTTCTGAGACAGTATTAGTTTTTACTTTAATTACCAGCTCCAGTAATGTTTCCTATCCATAACTGTCTGCAAAATAGACTGTTGCTGAGCAGAGGGTATGGCCTGTTTACTCATCCATTGAAAAGAGTGCCTAAGTTCTACCAAGTCTTCCTTACGTGGTCTGAACTGCCTCATGGGAGAGTGTCCTTCATTTAAATATTTAAATATTAATGTTTCATTTTACAGGCAGAAAACTTCAATGTCATTTTAAGGGTATGTAACTTTACTGGGGAATCTCTACCTGTCACAGGAGTGGGTCTTATATTTATTTTTTACCTTAAGAGAAAGCATTTTAGAAATATGCTACTATGCTTCCATCTTGAGAAGTTTGACTTGTGTATCTTGTTTTCTTGTTGCAGAATAGCAGCAGCAACAAAAACAACAGAAAGAGGCTGTCAGGGTGGTTTTCTCAAGAATGGTTTAGCTGACATTAGCCACAAATGAGCAGAGCGACACTAACTACTAATTGATTACAGTAATTACGCAGTCTTTGGCTAGTTTGTATTGGCAAACTATATATACTCCTCACACAAATGTGAACTTGCAGAATGCACAGAAAAGGTCACTCTCATTTGCATGATAGGCTTCATTAGAATATGCTAAGGACAAGACCTAGTGTTTTATGACTTCAGGTGATGAATAGCTACCATATTACTCTGCTCGCTGAAAGCATGTTTCAGTCACCTTAATTTACATGCTGTTTTTAATGCTAAGAAAAATCTGTGGGCTGGCACAGAACTAGCAACAGATAACAGTTGCATTTTATTATGGCTGCATCATTGTTGTGTTTCATTTTGCTCTTTGTTCTAAAGAGGGAATAAACATTTTTTCGATATTTTCTTTTGAGGAGGAAATTCTGTGATACATGCATATCTCACAGCAATGGTTATTTTGGCCCCAAACTATCACAAAATGCAGATTTGTTGACAAGGCTGTGTGTTTTTACCTGGTGTATATATGTTTTTTATATAAAGAAACATGAACATGGGGACTAAGGTAGGAAGGCAATTCACCGTGTCTTTAAAATTGAAGATTCCTTCTTTAGGTGAGGATTTTTCCCATGAGGATAGGAAATGCAGGGAGTTTTACTTGCAGATGAACTTCAGTGTCCATATGTAATGAAGGAAAAATAATTCTAAATTCTCAGACAAGAAGTGTGTTTCTAATGCAAATTACAAAGTATGCATTCATAGTGATGGAAATCTGATATCCTATCAGATAGTAGTTGTTTAATTTAACTGCAGTTCTCCTTACAAATTCCATTGTAAAATGGACAGTGAAGGTTGTCCTCGTATCATTATTTGTATCTTGTTACACATTGGAACATGGGGTTAACGTTTCCAGATATGTAGCTTTTTAAGTTTCTTGGGTTGCAAAAGGTACTGTTTTGAGTAAAGTGGTTAGAAAATAAATAAGAGGACAATTTTGTTATAAATTGCAGTTTTGTAATAAAATTGTACAATGAGCTTGCACAAGCTTTTTAAAATATCATTGCTGCCACTGAACAGGTCTGTAATTTATTTATTCAGGAATGTTAGAGGCGTTTTTGATTTATTTGTTTTTAGAGAAGTTTTGTTAAGCAAGATAATGAGCAGAGCTGGTGTTAATCATTTACTATGCAACTCTGAAAAATGAAAATTTTGCATATCTTTAGCACTGTTCGGCAAAATAAATTTACTTATAATGCTAATGGTCTATTGGTATAATTTTTTAAAAATGTTATCTGTTACTCTGGAAAAATTCAATACATTCATATGTTATGCTAAAAGCTAAACTGATCAATATATAATTATACATCCATATGTACATATATATTGAGTAATCAGAAGTATTTGTTATCTGTAAAGTTGAAAAATGAATTTGATGGTGGTCACTGCCATAGGTAACTACATATTTGTTTATGAATAGCCCTTCAGGTGAATAAATTCCTCCTGTATGCACAATACAAAGTTTACTTTTTGGAACAGACTCTCAAGAATACTGAATGAGTTTGATCTTGTTCCAGGTAGCCAGGGTTTTACAAACATGGCACAAGTTGCCATGGCCTATGCTGAATAATATTTATTTTAAGGATTTACTGTAACAGTTAAATTAGTACAGGATTTAGTGTAACTAATTTAGTGGATGTAAAGATTAGATGCCCTTTACCTTGTGTCTGTTTATACAGCTCAGAATTGCTATGTGTTCTGCTTGGCATATAGTCCACCGATTTTGAAGATTACTCTTTTCCATTTTTCAGTTTTCTGCAAAACAACTGTTTTGTTCTGTATCAGATTGTCTCTGAAGCTTTAGCATGTGTTCTTTGTGTCTATCTGTTTGGGTTTGGTGTGACTACTCATCAGACAGATAAAACTGACTTTGGGTACCAAAGGACTGAAGGACTGAAGAAAAAATGTTTACGCCTATCAATCCCTAGTTAACTCTGGTCATCTCTCTCTCTTTTTAATTAAGATGTTCTCAGGAAAAAAAATATCCATTACTTCCCTGGGAACTAAGGGAATTAGAGTAACCTGGTTTTGTTGGGGCAGAATTCTAACATCATTTCCCTGTTCAGAGAAACTGTAGTTTTTAGAGGCTGCTGAGTCCAATTCTGTGAGAACAAAAGAGATAAGATGTGTTGTTTTCATTTATGCCGAGCTCTGGTATGCGGGTTTCCGTAGTGACCAAGGTCAGGGGTAGTTCTGAACCATGCAGGTTCAGTGGCCTGACCCAAGCTGGCCAACCCATGTGGTCCACACCATAAACATCATCCTCACTATAAATCAGGAAGTTTGGGGGATATTTTTTTTCTTCTTTCATGGCTGCTTTCCCAAGAGGGCCCCATCAGTCTTGTTGGCTGTCCCGCACCTGAGGCCTACCCCTCCTCTTGCTGTGACTGTAACGCTGTGGCTGGAGCTGTCGTTCCTGCTGTGTTGGGCATTCAGCCTCCACAGCGAGAAGCACACAACTCCTGACTACTGTCTGGAGCAGAGTATAACTTTGTATCTTATATTAGCATTGGAGTTACTGTTAGTTCATTATTGCTATTATTTTAAATATATTTTTCATTTCAACCCACTTCTCTGCTTTCCTTTTCCTGATTCCCACTTTTGGGTGAGGTCAGGTGACACAACAACTGTCCAAACCATGACACAGTGCCTTTTGGATCATGGGGAAACTATTAGTTGTATAAGGTGCCAGGGCTGGTTTGGGACTTTGTTGCTGAAAAAAGGCCTATGTATTTTTTACCTTATTAAGTCTTCACCACTGAATAATGGAAGATGGGGAAACAACAAGCTGTAAGGAACTTGAGTTATGTAGAAATTTAATATCTATTGAAAAATAAATAAATAAGGAAAGTGTGATCTGAGAAAGAGAAGTGAATTTTAGTATGTGTGTATTCCAAGTGTGGTTTCTGCTCTTCAGAAATGTTGTAAAGGAAAGGCGACTTTCTCCACACTGTCAATAGCCTGAGTAATTTCTGAATGTAGCATGTGCTTTGTCATTTCCCTGTCAAGGAGAGATAAACCTCTAGTTTAAATGGAAAAACTTATTATGTGCCAGTGGACCATATCCCACTTTCCCCATTGCTACATTCTTCTAATGCAGTATGTGGCCAAGCAATGGCTATCTGTACTATGGTGTTGGTTGGTTTCTTTGTGTTTTGTTTTTTTTTTCCCAGCCACTAAAAGTACGTCATCTTTATCACTCCTAGAATCTGTAAGCGTTGACTAGAAATTAATCTTTGCATTCGAGAATCATGACTTCTCTCTAAGTAAGACTGAGAGACAAATGCAGAGTTGCAATATCTTTTGAGGTATACAAATATGGAATGTCTTGGGTTCAAGGGAGAAGTAAAAAAGAGAGTAATAGAAAAGTGACCATGAGCAGATCAAGAAAGAAAAAAGATCACTGCCAAATTAAATGAGAATATTAAAGAATATGGAATATAGAAAAGACTTTGGAAAAGAATGAGGAACTTAGTCATTGATAATCTCTTTGTGTTTTTGTCCTCATTTATTAATATATTCCTTGAAAGAGAGTAAGAATTTATTTTTTAAAAAATATAGAATACTTGAAATATGCTTATGCTTAAATAGCACTGGAACAAGCAATTGAAATCCAAGGAGGGTGGGTCATGACCTTTTAGACTCCTCCCAGAACATGCATGGCTTGACTAAGATTTTCTGATCTCTGATATGGTGAAAGAGAAAGAAAGGGAGAAGGATATTGTATTTCTAAAATAATTTTTAGCACCTCTGGTAGAAAAAAGCCCCATGAAGCTTGGTAGCTTCTGAAATATTCTGCCACTGTTCAGCATGAACGTCCCATCATTGAGGTCAATAATGAATTTGACTGTTTCTTTACTATGGGCTAAATTCCAGACTGTGTTGTTACTCTATACGCACTCCATTTCTTGTCCTTGTTGTTATGCTCATTTATGCCAGAAACAGAATGCAGTTTGACAGCTATCACTATAAGTGCCTGTGGACATCATATACAAGCCAAATGGTAGATTGTGATAAATACGTTATGATTAGACCTTGGTATCTAGATCACATATACTGTAATGAAACCAACACTTGTTTGCTCTCTTCTTTAGGAAGTAGGTTTACACTAATTTAGTGATACATTGGAAACAAAGATACCAAATCTTTTAAAAATTAATATTTTCAGTTTAATTTGTCTTGTGTCTGGAATGAAATAAGTAATTTCTGAATGTTTTACAGTCCTATTTTTAGTGATGCAGCTACAAAAAGGTGAGAATAAATGCTTTTTTCCTGCTTACCAAAGTGATAAGAAAAAGCAGATTTTTTTGGCAACCACAAATGTAAGAGACAAAGTATATGATGAATGCTGAAAAAGGGAATTCCATTTTAACCTGGGAACTACTTGAAAGGATTTGCTTATTCACTTCAGTCAATGAGTGCCTGGTAGCCTTTCTTCCACTTTGGCACAGACTGTGTGAAAAGCAAGGGCAAAGACAGGCAGGTGGTGTTGGTCCCTTCTCTTCTCAGAGTTGAGTCCCAGAAGAGGGAAGAGTGAGGTGGTATAAGTACTGAACAGGTAGATTAGGTTATGATTGGTGGATTTAGGTTATGGTTGGACTTGATGATCTTCAAGGTCTTTTCCAACCAGAATGGTTCTGTGATTCTGTGTGATTCTGAGGTGTTGATGCATCCCATTTCTAAACATCTCCTGCTGAGGCGATCCATAGAGTTGATAGCATTTAGTTAAACAACCCTTTTTCAGGTAGAGTTCTTGAGCAGTAGCATTGGCCATCCTGCAGGCAGGCAGGTTCTTCTCCAGCACTGCTGCTGGGGATGTGACAAAGACACTTAGGAAGCATGAACTGCATCCCCAGTGGGTAATGGCATATTATTGTACCAGCTTCACCCTTTGGCACAGCGTATCTGACAAATCTAGGGGTTAACTGGTGCTGTAGCTAAACGCAGCCTTCCTTTTATCCAGACTGGTGGGATTTATTAGGAAAAATGGCAGTCTTGGCTGTGAATCCCTTTGTAAGAATATTTGTCACTCACATGCTTCATTTCTAATAGCTGTGAGTTTTAAGTTCATTATCTGCACCATATTTACTAACCTGTACCTTAACTTCCTCCATAAACTCTGATTATACACAGTAATATTAGGTTATTTCTTTCACTAGCATTCAATGTACTTACATTTTTACAAAATACAATAATTTTTGTCAGGGCTGTTTATAAACACATTTCTTTAAAAGTAGGATGTCTTTTTAGCATAAATGATGGTAAATCCTGAATGAATTGTCAGTACTGTTAAGATTTGTGAAGTTCTCTAATAGGTATTCAAGAAGGTAACTTCAATACCAGGTAATATCTATATTCTAAAATGTTATGAAAGGGGTTTTTCATACTTCTGTTTGTAATTGGCACTGTTCAGTCTTGTTTTGTAAATTATGTGTATCTTTTTTGCATTGGTTTTCTTTTTGAATGACAGTATCAAAACTGTGTATTTGGAATAATTACACTTTTGCAATGTAATTAAGATAAAGGCTTGTGGTTAGTGACTCTGACCCTCTCCCCCCCCCAGGAAAAAAAAAAAAAAAAGTATTAAAACTCCAGAATTTTTTATGCTTATGTCCAAATTATTTTGGACAAGGGAGATAGAAGTCTGGTTATGCCATCAATCTTTCTAGGTGTCAGAGTGCTTCAGATGTATTCTGTACTTATTTCCAAGTGTGATATCTTAGGTGGATGTATGGGAGTCTAAAGTAAAATGATCTAAATTAAAGAGATAGCGCTCAGGACCCCATTGAACCTGGTCTGTGTGAGAATTAAGAAGTGAGAATTTTCCTCAGATAAAGTGTAAAAACAGGGTTTGCCGGGTACATGAGTATTGTAATCAGATGCTAATTTCTTCCACATCTGTTGGTTTTAACATCTTCTAGCAGTGCTTGTGGTGGTGGAGTTCATCCCATGAATGGCTCATCTAGTATTGTGTAAGCAGGCAGGGTCAGGTAATGAACACACAAAAGGCTACTCTAGATGTAGTTACATGAATTATCTCTTTGTGAATGTAACTATGTTGACATTATCAGCAGACAGATGTCCATTTTGTATTGCAGAAATGTGTAAGTTCAAAGAGGCAGAAAAGTGATAAGAAAACCTGGAATGATCAACCAGATTCCACTGATGCGTGAACACAAATGCACACCAGCTCATGGATACACAAATACTCCAAAGCAAAAGTTAAAAATCTTCTTGGCAGATCTTATTCACCATTAAGTAGCTAGTTGCCCAACCTGACACTGGCACTGGCATTATTACAGAGATAATATTTTTAAAGGGTGAACAGTTCCTCAGCAGTGTCTCCCAATATCCTTTGTATGAATATCCTTTTCTTTAACAGCAGACATAGAAGTTTAGTAATTTTTAAAGATCAACATATATTTCTGTTCAGACCAAGGAAAAATATGAACATTGAAAGCTTCTTTGTGTGCTTGGAGTAAGGACAGAATATTTATGTTAAGCCAAATAATTTCATATGCCAATTCATATTCTCTTAGAATTTATTTTCAAAACTTATATATAGTAGATGAGAAAAGAGGTCTGGGGACTTTCCAACATGACTGTTCTGTATCATGGAGATTTTAATAGAAAATATAACGTTTCCCTTTTTGTCATTACTGTTGGAATGCAGCAGCATGACTAGCTGGTGATGTGATGGGTTAAGGGATCAGCTTATAGAAATTTATTGTTCAGGGGGCTGAATGGCTCAGGGTAGTAACTGGATACAAATCCTGTCACCTCCAGACTGTTCACATGCAGCGCTTCTTGATACTGACCACAAGTTGTTACTGTCTGATGATTTTCTGATAGCTTCTCTTTTACAAGTTTGGTTTTTCTTACTCTAGTAGAAGTCACCATCAGAAATGGCATTGATGTTTGTTGTCACAGTGAAAAAAAATCACAATTGAAAGGGCATGGAAAATGAACTTTAAATACAGTGACTAAAATTAAAATTGGTGGAAAATAGAGGGATATTAAGAATTACAGACCAGTGAGCTGTAAGTGCTGGGTAAATTGAAGTTATATTTTAGAATGCAACTCTCAAACAGTCAAAATGCCAAGGCAACACAGTGTTGCAAAGGCAGGGTATTTCCAAATATTTATGCATAGATGTAGTCTACTTCTTGTAAGTCAGAGAGCAAATGTAGCTAGTATGGATAGCCATACGTTCTTTAACAAAATCCTTTATAACAGAAGCATAAATACCTAGCTAATTGTGACCTTAGAGTTTAATTATAGCTTAGAGATTGACAAAAGAGGAACTTTTTAGATGGTTTAAGTGTGTTCTATCACAAGGCATACTACAGCTGATGCACTACTGTTTCAAAAAAATAAAATAAAAATCTTTCAGACACTGTTATTTAATTAACGTCACCATTATGAGATTGTTCTACTTAAACCATTGATTGTTCCACAGAAGCAGTTTGTCCATTTTGTAATATCTTAACCTGCACTGTTCAAACTGCATCTTTGATATTTTTTTTTTAACACTATGAAATAAGTCCTGAAAATTATGGGTTTGACCTACTACATCATCTAGTCAAAAAAAGGGAATTCCTTTTTCTTTTAAAAGTAATTTTCTGTTATTTTGTTGGACTCTCCAAAGGATGTGAGCAGTATGTCACAGTGCTTCAAAAGAAGTTCTCTTGTTGAACTCACTGTGCACAAGAGAAGCACTTGTTGGAATTGTATTGGTAGAGAAATTTTTTTAATTTATATTTAAAGGGGTTGTTCATACATTTTAGGTTTTCATTACATGAGGGTTTGTGTGTCCTTCAGTTCTCTTGAATACTTTTCAGGACTGTATGGGAGGTGCTCAGTTTTTAGGAGAATGGAAACCTTTGTTGAATCATTATCTTTTCTGGCTCTTCAACTGGAGTTTAGGTCACACTTAAAAAACACTAATAAAGATGGGCTTGCATAAGTAAATTATCAGAAATGTAGGATAATGTTTGTGCTCAGCAATATTTTTAAGGTTCCACCTGTCAAAGAAGTCTTGTAATGTGAAATGCAGGGTATCCACAGCACTGTCCCTCTTCAGGAGGAACTAAATTGTGCTGTACCACATTATAGTTGTTCAACTCTTACGAGGTCATGAGGTCTCAAAAAATATTATTTCAAAAACACTATATATGATAAATTTTAAATCATTTCAATAAAATAAAATAAAACACCCCAGGGTTTGGTTTGGTTTTTTTTTTTGCGGATTGCAGGAGCTTGTATTTATTGGGAATCATATTATTTGTACAAAAGAGACAACTGCTTTTTATTTTTAGGTGGAATTTTTAAATTAAATTAAATGAAATTTAATGGCTTATAACATTGCATGAATTTGTCAAAAATGATCAGCTGGATTGCTACACAATGAATACTGAAAATGTTCTGGTTTTTAGTCTTGTAATAGCCTGCAGCCGTTCAAAAGTCAAAATATTATTTGATTATTTCAGAATGTTAATGAAATTATTATTAATAGCACATATATTAATCTTAATGCCATATGTAAACAAGGGCAAATGTAAAGCTCTGTTGACACCAAAAAGATTATTCTAGTGCTGAAAGTAAACCTGGGGTTAAATTTAAGTGATCAAGCATAAAACAATCTGCTGTAAAGGTGTCAACAATAAAGATTCTGATGAAGTTTAGAAATGTGTACAGGCTCCGTACATTTGGAGTGTTTGTTAATATAAAAATGTTTTAAAAGGAAAGCCTTATTATATCTGCTTTCAAATTAGTAGAAAATAGTAACAGAGTGCTCTGATTAAGTAAAAAGATGTAAAAGGCTTTGCTTTGTTGTTATCTTGATTTGATATACTATCATATTTAATAAATGCATAAATATGGGGAATTTTTGGGGGGGAGGGTAGTAGTATATATCATTCTTCACTGTGGAATCATTTGTGTAAAAATTTGATTTGACTAGCTTGATTTTTGGTGTTGTGCTTTCTGTTCTTTACGTTAAAATGGTTCTTGTAAGATGCATATAATTATTTTTTTCTTACTTGGTGGTGTTAGTCAAGCTGTAATATGGTTTTCATCGTTGCTTTTTTAATTTCAGAAATTTTTTTTAGGAAAGAAGCAGGTTTATGTCTAGGAAATGTAGACATTTCTTGTCTATAATTATATGTAGTAAACAGCATGATACATTTTGTATTTTAATATCTATCTTCGAAAAGCTAAATTTTGCTAGGAGGATATTATCTCTATTTTGCAATGTAAAAAAATCGGAGAGTGAGCTTTACTATATAGGAGAATTTCATGGCATTTTACCTGTTGAGGGCCCTGTAGAGCCAGAAGTATAGTGGAGCAACTTGACTAAGTGACAGGCAGTAGCAGCCGTGGTGTCACTGTGTATTATCACCTCATGCTAGCTGGAAGCACTCCCTAAAGCTGATCTAGGTTGTATAGTCCTAGATGAGGTCTTCATGGGTGCTGACCATAAAAAGTTCATCAAAGTAATGAGGCGAGGCGAGAGCTTGGCGCTCATGGGCAGAGCTCAGCACCAAGGAGTGTGAACTGGCTCCAGCTGTGACAATAAAACAGCAGGTGGCTGCTGTCATTAGGGGTGGCAGATGAGGCAGGGGACTAACATTCAGCCCACAAAACTCTCATTTGTTAGCCATCGCCACTGTACCATGCAAAATAGCTTCCATCTCAGTCAATTTTACTTTGCAAAATATTACACAGTCACCATAAGAAAATTAGAGCCTTGGGTTTACAGGTTCCTTGGATCTTATTATCAGAAAACTCTGCACTGTCAGGTTATGTGGAAAATTGGACTTTTTTCTCCCCTGAACAGTTTGAGGATCTTTACAGTAATTTTGTGATAGTACATTTCCACCCAGGCATGTGTTTATTGGTTAATGTTTTGGGCTATTTTGTTTGTAACTCTTTATAAAATCAATTTTATCAACCTATCCGGCTTTTTGTGGTACATAACATTTCATACTATTCAGTACTATAAAAGAGGTCTGTCCAGAAAGACACATTTCATGTCATAAATCATGGTGCTGGGCCTCTGCTAATCTGAGAAATTTTAAAGAAACATAACAGCCCATTGATTTTTGTGCTTATTTTTGTTTATAACAAATGAGAACGTATTTTTTTCTGTATTTAAAATTTGAAGAGAATAATTTAAACTGCCAAAAATTTGAGGCCTTTCTTGGTTGAAAACCATCTCAGCACAACTCAGCCCACGATGGGTAAAGTGCAGTGAACCCTGTGACGTGTGGGTCTGGCAGCTCAAACACTGGGGAGCTGCATTTGCTCTGAAGTGAGAGACATTCTACTTGTTTCAAGTTACAAAGCTAAGCAGAGTTGTGTATCGGTGGTTACATGCTCTGTCCCATAGCTCTAAGTGACCTCTGGGAAGTATGGTATTTTCAGATGGCCATTTTTACACATTTTTGTGTACACATCCCTCAGTGATGGCCAAATTTATTAAATTTCAGTGCTCTAACAGGAATACATTCATTCAAACCAAAATGTGATGCTATACTGAATTAAATGTAGGAGTGCTGTGTGCATTGATACCCGTGTTGCCTGTGCTGTCAGGTTCCCCTCTAACCAAAAGTAGACCTGTGGGATCCCATAATTTCATGCTAGCACGTGAGGTAATGCATTATGGGGGTGTGTGGTTGTAATGACAGCAAGGATCAGAAAAGGAAAAGCCCTATAATTGAAACTTCATTTCAGAAAGACATTGAAGCTGAAAAGAATATTTCGTTTAAAGAGATGCAGTTTAAGTTTATTTATAGAACCATGTTGTCACTTTGTATGTAAAAACAGAAGTCCTGTAATTTATCCAGTTAGTAACATACCTCAGAAACTTAGTTGGCAAGTGCAGAAAAAGCTGAAATCCTTTTATTGTATCCTTTCAGGTAATTTATCAGTTCTCCTTTTGTTTTTAAATAACTTGCTATAAGCTTTTGTTTGCAACAAAACGTGTTTCACTTGTTTCTTCATATGTATACTCAATATATGTATGTAAGTATATCTAACCTTGAGATCAAAGATATTTTTTCACAATTCTGTTGAGCACCTATATAATTCCCATCTCTCTCATGCTGGACTGCAAGAATTGTGGTGGTTTGTTGTTTTGTGAGGGGTTTTTGTTAGTTTTTTTGTTTGGTTGGTTTATTTTGCTTGTTTGTTTTTGTTCTTTGATTTTTGGTGTTTGGTTTTTTTTTTCAGTGCAATCCATTATTCTAAAATATATTGTGTTTATTGCTTCAATAACAATTTTATCTCAGGTGAATACTCACCTGGCTTTGGACTTCTCTGTCTGAAATGAGTCTTGCTGAACACCAAAGGCAAACTGAAGAAGCTCCAGGCTTTACACTTGGCAACTTTAGTGACTAGCAATTCTCCTGCTAAGTCAGTGGTTGAAGTGGTGAGGGGTGTTACATTTGCTCATGAGACAAGTAGCATAATGCCACTCCTACTACCCAGAATTCTTATTTGGGTAGGCTTCCATGCTCTTATTAATGTCATCTGCACACTCTACATTCAGTGCCATAATATGAGAGAGTTTTGTAGAGAGTTTTGTAGTTCCCTGGTGTATATATCATGGTTTCCTCTAACGGTTCCTGTTACTTTCTTCAGCCAGTCTCCTCCCCATTCAGTGGTAAGAGGGGGAAGTTGCAAATATCAGCTTTTGGGGACAGTTGAGAATGGCTGTGATGGGAATATGTGGAGAGACTGAGGTGCCAGTTGAGATTGAAAACTCCAGGCTTTTATTTATGCTCAATTAATATTGAAGACATCTTTTAACAATGAAAAATCAAACATACTAGTCAAGTGTTAGGCATACAGTATGGTTGGTCTGATGCCACAGCACTTGGTGGTTCCATGACTTTTGAGGTAGCAATGGCCAGGCTTGAGAGCCTTCAAACAGGGAAAGCCAGGACCAAGGTGTGTGACTTCTTTTTTCCCTATGTTCCAAACATGTTTATGTGTATACACGAACCAGATGTACTTTTGTACATTGAAAGCGATCTAATCCAAAGAATTACCTTGTCTTTGACCTGGCTGCAACCAGTCTGTTCTGACTTGACCAGACTGTTGTTTTAAAGGTTCATCCATATGGATGCTATGTCTGATGGTTACAAGTTAGATCCTGCTGTCATAGTCCTATTATTTTTGTGCAGTTACAGCTACTTTGGCAAAGAGATACTCTGAAGTATTTTGCTTTCTACCTTAAATCAAACAGTCTCATGGAGTGCCTGGGTATAAGACAAAAAGGATATGTTTTACGGCTGAATTTAAGTCTGAGGAATAAACAAATCATCCAACACTTGCTTTTTCTATGTCAAGCAAAGACCTAGGGCAAGTTTCTCACTATTCTCACAGATCAAGCAGACTGCAAACTCTTAGCTCCAGCCACCATCTATCACCAGCAGCATTTTAAAATTGTGGGTAAATTGTCAATAAAAATTGTGTATGTCTTCTGATTGTGTTTGACTTCTGAGCAGTTCAGTCATCAGCTAGTGACCAATTTATTCATCTTATTCCTTTCTTGGTACCTCACAATTTTGCAAACGACCCCAGGCACTGCTCAATTGACTTGAGTTATGTATGGTGGTACTGCTACTGCAGGCCCTGTATGTTTTCTGGTCTACAATTAACTGTCTTTACATTTGTTTTTATTTCCTTTAAAGACAGGCAAGAGTAGGTTCTTTCGATGACAAGGATTTACCTCTCAAGATAGGTCTCCCTGTAGAAGCTTTGCAGGTGCTGGTAACTGCAGTCTGCAGCACAATTTCTGAGCAGTTAGGAAGAAGCTACAACATCAAAACTTTTTGTCCAGGAAGAACAAAAGACTAAAATATGTTTGTCTGGTTCCTTTCTATTTTTAAGCAGAAACTCCTAAACATCCTGATTTTGAGATAGTTTTACAGGCTGTTTCTTGTACTTTCAACATATTTATATTTTGGTCCTTGGAATTGCTGGGAACCTCTGTACAAACCACCTGCAGAAAATCAGGTATTTCAAAACTTCTCTCAGGGCACTTAAAGACATGATTCACCCGACTTCCCATTTCAGACATTAGTCTGTTCATCCTGCTGTCTCTTTCCAGATGAAGATGATGATATGTGGAACTGATGCCTGACACATCAGAATCTGTATCTGAAGTCCCGAGCATGCTAGGAAATAGACTGGATCACTAGTTGGAAGGGAGGGAATGGAAAAAGAGGGACCAGAGTTCTGGGAACGTTGGATATACATTATCTATTTTTTTTTTTTTTTTATTTTTTTTTTTTTTTTATTAAGAGAGGATATAAGCAAATTCTCAGTGGCAAGGTTGATAGGTTCTCTTTTGGATCACAAAGGGATGCTTATACTGTAAACCTTCATTTACGTTTGCAGCATTCCTGCAGCCTCCCTTAGCATAACAGTGTGTTCTCTGGCGGTGTCATGTTTCTGGATGTAGCCTCTATTAGATGCAAGGCACTCCCGGTGCTGAGCCTAAGGTTGCATTTCAGAATTTAGGCGAACAGCTTCTGCAGTGTGGTAGACGGAGAGGTTGTTACTACAGAAAGCACACAGGGATTGTGTCTTTTTTCATTCTTTCTTTTTTTTTTTTTTTTAGGACTTTGTGCAGCTGTTAGATTACTGAACACCTGTTAGAGGTGACAGTTACAGATGTTTGATAACCAAAGAAAATTAATAGAACATGTGATTCTTTTAGCTTAGAAGTGATTTGGTAAGTTGTGTTTTGAAATGTAATTACATACTGCTGCTGTCTACCATTATCACTTAACATTCATTAACTCCTCTGAATATTGAAACAAACATTTCTTGTGGCGGTACTAATTTTCTCATATATTTGTAAGGTGATTTCCTGACAAAGTGAACACCTTCTGACTTTCAAGTTTTTGCCACTGCTCAGCTATTTTTAGTCTGCTCATTAAGCAGACAAAATAAGCAGAGAGCCACTTGTTTACTTACAGTTATCAGTTTAGCAACATACTGTACAATAAACACTCTCATATTTATTGAATTTTTTCATCCGCCAATGTGCTTTTGTTGTTTTGTTGTTTTGGTTGTTTCTTACTCCATGACAGAATTGTGGGTGCTTAGATGGACTGTAGATTAATTCTCATTCAGATTTAAAACAAAGTATTTTATTACTATTTCTTTTGTTTGAGAAGAATACTCAGCAGCATATTGTTGAAGTAGACTGTTATTTTTAGTAATGGTGCATGAACAACTTCAGTTTCATTTCTAATCATAGGTGTCTGGGAAAAATTAAAATATATGCATTTCCTAAATTGATTGCATTTTGTTTGTTTTTTTGGTCTGACCTGTTTCACTGGTTATTAATTTTTAGTCTATTCGTAACTGTTACTTCGCTGTGAATTTTTAGAGCCTTTTTAATTCCTCATATTTGGAGGGTGGGAACAGTGAGGGGATGCTACCACTTGAAACTCTTTATGTTTCAATTAAGATGTGATAGGGTACTATAAGGAAAGATCCACTTCTTGTTTTCTAAGTAATCCTCCATTTTTAACTGGCTAGTATTTCCCTTGGTTTGCATGCTGTTATGGCTTGAAACAGCAGACATGACCTTCTGGTGCTTTATTATGGTATTATGAAACGGATTATGCTTTGGGCCCTGTTCTGTCACATTTTATACTTGCACATCTGAAAGTTTATTGGTGGTGTTTTTTATGTATTTCTTATGTATAATATGATGCTGCATCATTAACTGAAATATTTGTTCATGCACTAGTGTTTAATTGTGCCATGCAGCCGACATGTTTTGATCCACATTGTGAGATTCTTTTGAAGTAAATAAGTCCCATATTCAGCAGAGAGTTATGCACTGAAGAGTGCAATGGCTTTCTCCCTCATTTAGGCAAGCAAAGTGTGTGGCCTCTGGAAACTCTTGTCAGTGCACATAAGCTGTACCATGTTGACTGTATGCCATGTGAGCAGCTTTTTATTGTATCTCCAAATCCAAAAGTTTCCTACACTCTTACATTTTCTCTCACCTTTATGTTATTAGCAGCTATCCCTCTCTGGATTAGGCTTATTCATGCAGCTGCTATTGAAAGGTACTTTTTTCATATTTAAAAAAACCAACAAGAAATCAACACAAAACCCCCAAACCAATAGAATTTGGAAGGGCCCTATAGTTAACTTACAGGAAACCTTTCTGATTTCAATTACAAAATAAGTAACTTCAGGTGAGGCTCATAATAACTGTCCTGGTTTGAGCAGGACAACTATGTGAGTTTCCTTATTGCAGAGGAAATAATGTAAATGCTGCCAGTGTATTCCTCATTTGCCATAGTCCTTCCAATGACAGACTAAATTTCTGTCCTGGATGGTTTACATTATAATAAAATAGCAATGAAAATAGGGATGGTGAGAAGACTCAGCAGCTTTGGATGGCAAGATCTCTCCAAGCTACTTTGAGTGGGACAATACAGGATGTTTTCTTATGTATTTAGTTTTCTCTTCCTTTGTAGCCAGGTCTCTTCTGCCAGAATACATAAAAGGAGATAAGTGTGCCCGTTGCTAATGCTTAATGGCCATGTGGCTACTAATTTCTTTCACATCTTGAGTGACACAGATTGGTGGCAGAAAGCAATAGGAATACGTTGAGGGATTTCTCTCTTCTGGGTGATAGATGCAGGAATATGCAGGAATAACACAGTTGATTGATTGATAGTGTGCAACTCATCCATAATGATCTGTCTCATATAGCAGTAAATTATTCTTGAGATTGGTGCAGGTCAGTGAACAGCACATTGACAATCCTGTTGTCTATCATCCTGTTCAAAGCAAGTCAGGAACAGTAGCTGCTGTAATACTCGAGTCTACCTTTGGTGCAAGCTTTGTGCAGGTATTCCACTAATATAAGTTGTTATCTTCTCTCTTTTTTTTTTTTTTTTTTTTTCCATTGGACACCTTGGCTTCATTACTAGCTCATTCCAAAAACCAGTAAAAATAAGATGAGGTATTTTTAGAAGAGAAAGTTGTAGTCTGTTGCACAGGTGACTGCATATTGGCATAAATTTAATTTTTGAAAGTGTTGGGTTTTGAACTTCAGCAACAAAACATCTCCACAGCAAAGTTGACAAGGTAATAAATAATTAAGAAACATACTTGATTGTTGCATGGAAAAACTGTAAAAAAAGCCAACCTTCAAAATTAAGGCAGAAAGGATAATAATTCTCAGAAATTTAAAACTCCCATTAGTCTTTAGGTTTCATGATTTACCATGATATTCTTGCTGTGTTACTCTGTTGTCTTGTTACTGATGCCAGAGTTGTCCTCATTTGTTTCTTTCGGTTTCTCTTTTCAAGAGAAAAAGTTTGCATTTTCCAGTCTGCCAAGTTGCTCCCACTTGAAAATGAGGAAGAAGGAGCCACATATGCCAAATGCATTCATTTTACTTTCCAGTTTAATTACAAGCGTTAGTGAGAGTGGAGCATGAAATTGCCATATCCTCCTTTAACACGTGAGGTCAGCAGGGAATATAAGGCAGTGGGTGATAGTGCTCTCAACATTGCAGACTGGGAGACTGCACATGACTTATTTACCTTCTGAAATGTTTGTGTTTTGTGTTGTTTTGTTTTTAAACTTAAGAACAATAACCATAACTGTTAGCTGGAAGTAGTAAGACCTGCTTCCTTTGACTACTAAATGAGTAATCAGAAAACCCCAGCTTTCCTATGCAGAGTTCTAGGACTTGACGTCCTGTCACAGAGGGCATGAAGTTTTTCAGGTATTTGGATGTTTTCCATACTAGGCTTCGCCCTGCCAGATATTCACTTGAACCTGACATCTTGTCACAAAGGGCATGAAGCTTTTCAGACTGCTGGATATCTTCCACACCAGACTCTGCTCTGCCAGATACTTTCTTTTAAATTGAGTCCCTTGCGCGCAGTCATGCAGGAGAGTTATCAGTGCCCCAGTCTGGACCGTTCAGAATCAGCAAACATCCATGAATGATGGACTTGAAGAAATTCCCAGGAACTTAGACTTTTGATGCATGGAAAAAAAGTTTACTTGTTCATAGAAAACCATTGCTTTCTGGGCAGTTCAATGTTTTCCTCCATCCTCTTGTTCCTGAAACTGATCTGCTGAATACAAGATCCTGACAGAGAGATGGAGATAGGCGTAGCAACTTCAAGTTTTTGAAGTCTCAAATATATAAAGTTTGTGTAGACTGCTTATGTACTATTTGACTATGTGCTGATTTGAATATGTGAAGTTCTACTTTTATGTGTACAAGTCTAAAGTACATGCAAACATCTGTAATTGCATACACAAATTTCATTGAACATTCCAAAATACATGTGGATCATGATATTCTTTGGGAAACTGCACTACTTCTGTCTCCTGCTAATTGATACACCTATTGGCATGGCTCCATGTGAACCTCTCATTCAACTATAGTTAGGGTTTGCAGCATGTTTCAAGACATGACAAGGAATAACTAGTGGTATCATTCAGGTGATAAGAATTATTGAGTCCATGTTATTATTTACGTGCCTGGACGTATTATCGCTGTTCTTGGCATGATCCATACAGCTTACCTTGATTTTGTGGTATCTTGTCTCAGATGAAGATACAGGGATAGAAGTTCAAGCACAAATCAAGGAAAACAAAAACTGATACAGACAGGATAATATATTATTTCTTCATACTCTGTAGTGGTGGATAAAATTTTAAGTGAATCTTTTTCTTATTATTCCTTGAAACTGTCAGATCTGCCAGGTGAATTATTCAAAATGATGAAGCCAAGTACTAAACATTAATATTTTAAAATTAGTAGCATTCTGTATTGATTTTTGTTTGTTTGTTTGTTTGTTTGTTTTAGTTTTGCTTGTGGGTGTGCTTTGTTGGGTTTTGGTTTTTTTTTTTGTGTTGTTGCTTTTTCATTGTGTTTTGTTTTATTTTGGGTTTGTTTGTTTTGGGTTTTTTTTAAATAAGGCTTTGAAGGAGCTTTATAAAACATCCTGTGTACTTGGGGCCTGCACATGTCATGCAGTACCTTGCCTGTATTCTTGGAGTGAAAGTCATGTGTAAAGAAGTTCATGACAGTTTAAAGGAGATGTAAAGGATATTGAGAATATGAATAAAGGGTAGATATTGTTATTCTCCTGGACTTTTCTGCTGTCATTGAACATTGTTGTCTGTAAGATAAATTCTCCAAGAGCAATTGCAGAGAGTAATGGATCTACTTAGAAGTGATTTAAAATTGCTCTTCGACTGCTGGATACCGTGTTTGTAGAGTCCCACAGAAATAAATTCTTGTGCTGGCTCTCCTCAGCAGTTATGTGCAGTTACAAGATGACTGGTCTGTTGACATGGTTTCAAGAGACTTTCTGGTAGAGGTAAGATGTACTTCCTTCCTTCGAACTAGGCCAAGGCTGAGCACTTGGTAAACACTCTGGAAAGAACAGATTTCATGACTTCATGGTCCAGAATGCTCATTTTGGTTTGTGTGTATTTGTTTTTTAACTTGGCTTTTCAGTAACACAGCAATGTACATATTAAAAAGAAAATAGCTATTATAGATTCAAAACATAAAAAACCATAAAATCTTTTGCCCTCTCAAAACAAGATACTTCACAGAGCACAATTCTCTCCCTGCAGAGAAAATGGGAGAACAGACAATACATGACAGATTGTTCATATTCCTTGGGCACTGTGCTGATAAACAGTGTACATGCTAAAGAACTTGTATTACACTAGAATAAAAAGTGGAAGAAAGGATTGTCCAATATTTTTCTTTATTCTCAGAATTAGAAGTCCCTTTGTTTCTTTTGTATATTAAAATATGCTTTTTATAACTGAAGACAAGTCTGCAGAGGCTCCTAAATCAGTTACAGACATTTTCAGAGCCAGTCCAAATACTGTTTGAAGACTGCTATGGAATATGAGTGGACACGTTCCTACAAAGCCACAACTCTTCTAAACCAAAACCAGAATATTCTGCAAACTTATTTTGGGAGAGGTGCTCCTATATATGGTTGAAAGTTATTTTTATTTATAGCTTATGTGCAAAAAATTGTCCATAGGGAGTGTGGATGCTGTTCTAAATCTCCGTGTCATTTTTCAACTTGTCTTTGTCCTGAAGTTTCAACATTGAGCATGTAGCATGGAGGATGTTGCTAGTTTGAAGCCAGAGTGTTTGAAAGTCACAAAAAAAGATAAACCAACGGAGTGTCACTGCAAACAAAATCCAACCTACTCACCTTTTTCCACTGCAAGAGGAGTCTTCTAGGATCAGCCTTCTTGAAAAATGGAGGGAACTTGCTGTGAGCATGACTTGGATATATAGGCTAGACATTTCTGCTGTACAAGATCTGACCCTCAGGAGAGCAGCTGGGCTGTGACTTCTTGTCTTCATGTGGTTTGGGGATAAGTATGTCCAGATCAGAGCTTGTAAAACTGGTTCCAGGCCTCTAGTCTGGCCTGGTTTGCATGCATTGGAAGCAGCAGGGCATGACAGTTACAGGTTTTTCTTACTCCTTTTGATGCATTTCTGAAACCCATTAATTTCTAACATTTGAACATTTCTATTGCCACTAGAATGAAAAAATAAAAAATGAGAAATTCAGTGAAGACTGAATTGGTGCTTACTGCAGCTAACAAAAAGTTTATATTTTCTTTGAAGTGCAACATATTTTGAAAACGTTTGCTCCTTGAGTCCTTACTTGTGGCAGCCAAACTTCCCTTAAGATTAATTTGAAAAGATCAAGGCCATCTAGTAAGTGTCTATCTAATAAGTTCTGTTAGTATCTTAGCAATAACTGATTTACATCAGCAGAGGTAAGTTGTGTGTAAATAAAACCAGTATTTTTTTACTACTAAACCAGTAATTGCTCAGAAACCTGGAGTTAACTATGTATTAAAAACACTCACTGTGTTTGGTTTGTTAAAGCCAGCAAACCATTACCACCTTTCTCTTAAAATCACCTGCAGTATTTGTCAAACATACAAATAGCTCCCATACCTGTTTGCTTGTTTGTTTTTTTGTTTTGCTTTGTGGTTTTTTTTGTTTGTTTGTTTTGCTTTGGTTTTTATTTGTTGTTCTCAATCTCAGCATCCAAAACAGAATGTTTAGACTTTGCCTCAATTCTAAGGAAAAAAATCTTTTGTTTCAGCAAAGGCTGTCTCAGTCTGTTGATAATACTTTTTGATCTTGTTCTCAACTTCTTAGGAAAATAGCAGCTTTGCTTTTATTTTTAAGGCCTAATTCTGTAATGTGGGGAGCTCTTCCTGAGCTATACTGAGTTCTCCAGGCTTGCACGGAGGCATTCTGTGCTCCTCAAGTCTTAAGTCTTCAAGCCTCACATTAAAAGCTTAAAATGTTAGTAGTGCTGAGACACTTACTGAGTCATTCTATTTTATTTGTGCTGGGTAACAGCAGCAAAATAGTTACTCAGAACCTAGATAAAACATAGAGGAGGCAGCTATTGTGAGATTAATTGCTTCACATTATTAACAAGGCCTTTGTCTTTGATTTTGCAGAAAGGTATGTCAGTCTGTACCTCCTGCGGTTGTGTGGTATAAGAAATCAGCTTTTGTTTGGAAGCTTCAAGTACACAGGCTCAGAAGAAAAAAATACAAAAACAACAACAAAAAACCTTCCCTAGAAATAGTGTGTATAATGCGTATACTTGATATTCCATGTGAATAGCAAAGTATGCCTTTACAACTTCAATTGCTTGTTGCCCTTTCACAGTATTATCTCTGGCTTTATTTTTTTGTTAGAGAAGGGGGAGAATGGAGGAACAGGAAATTTTATCAGGAAATACAAGTATTACAAAATTAAAATCTTTTTGATACCTTTCATGGCTGTGCGGACATGGTTAGTATTTCTACTGAAAAGCAAGGGCAGTATGTTTTGGATGCCTTGTGGTGTTACTTGAACACATTTTTTTATTTTGCTGTAATTATTTTCCCTATGTACAGTAGTTCTGATACTTGCATAGTAATGATGGAAACGGTGTGGTAGATTATTCACAGTTGTAATTATTATGATGCCATACTTATAAATTGTATATGCAAAAGTATTTAAGATATTTTTAAATGTCTTTTTGTAAAACATCAGGAAATTGCTGTTATTTAAATAAGACAGAATTATATTCTTACACCCTAAGGAATGTGCAAGAGAAATTCTCTATAATAAAGTGAAAATACCCAAAGTAGATCAGACATGGAGAAGCTACATTAACATATTTGTAAAGGAAAAGTACTGTCTCTTGGCTTTTGTGGCTCTTACAAACCATAGTGCTAGTGTTTTACAGTCCTTCCATTGTCCATTACTGCAAACACATCCAGATGAATTCAGCATTTAATGTTAAAAATCTTATAACATGCCAGTTTGATTTGTAGCCCTTCATATCATGGAATGCTAATTAAAATCATATTTTTGCATATGTCATGCCTTTCATGTACATATGCAAATAAAGTCGATTGCCTTTCAGCTATTAGTAATTAACTTTATGAAGGACAGCTGTAATACATAATTAACAAAAATGTTTGCAAGCCCTTTTCACACTGAAAGTTGCAGCAGTAAAATTTTTGCTTATCAAGAGAACCATTTCAGTTTGAAGCTTCAGTGTGATATCTAAATTGTTTAAAGCAGTCACATGACAATTTAATTGATGTTATGGTCTTATCAGCAGAAGAATGGTACTTGATAGACTCCTATCTGTTTCATTACATATGTCACTAAAATTAAGGTAAATTATCTGTGTTTTGTTTGGTAGAAACGTAATGCAAGGTAGTATATATTTTGTTGCTGCTATTAATGCTGTGAACAATGTCTTGCCAGTTTGAATCACATTCTTGCTCAAAGGGTATTAATGAACATGTGCTTCACCTTTTCCATCCTTTTTTTCACAAGGCTATAAATGAAGTAAGGCTATTAATTTGTTTCCATGTATATCTCTCTAAATAATTAATACAATGAATTTTGACCAGACATAACCAGTGATTAAAGCATCTGGTCTTGCTGTATTTTTTTGTTACTCATTAAAAAAAATGAAACTAATTGTATGAGGAAGGGTTGCAGTATGGGTACATTAGGCTTAAATGAATACAAAGGTGTAACTAAAACTGTATTAGTTTATGACATGAGAAAATGTTATTTAGGTAAAATAGACTATAAGATCCTCTAATTTGCAAAGGGAGGCAGAAACAGGTTTTCATTCTTCGACCAGTGATGTATGCTTGTGATTACTTATTAATAAGAAAAACAGCAAATTGACTGCAATCTGAAGGAAACTGTTGTTACAGAATGGACTCCCATACTTAAACTGTAGTCTAGCAGGAGTTTTTAAGTCTATCTTTAATAAAATAGGCACAAGGGCATGCTGAAAACAGAAAAATGCTGTATTAAAAAATAAGTATCAATAAAAAATTAATTATCCTGGGTTTTCTGTTTGTTTGGTAGTGTGGCATTTGTGATGAAGAAGCATTTGAATACTCATTTACTGGGCAAGCATGGAGTTGGCACACCCAAAGAAAGGTAAACTACTTCAAAATTCTTTCTCATTTTACCTTATATAATATGTGGAGACCTTATCTGGAATATTTTGCTTAACCAAAAATAAAGTCACCTGGACTCTTAGTTCAACTCCAACTGCAGAGGGAGCTAACGTGTGTTAAGTGCTCTGCCAGTGTGGTGCTTATGATATGTCTGTGGGTATCAATAGAAAAACTGCTGTAGAAAGCAATTCTATGTAAAAGGTGTAGGATTTGCACTTTTTTAAATGTTGTTGCTTGTTTTTTTTTGACAGGTGATATTATTTTCTTAAAATTTTGATAGTTGTAACTTTCCCTCCAAGTACAATTTTTTTTTTTTTTTCGTTTACCTGACCTTGATGCTCATAGGTTTATAAAATTACTTTCCAAGATTTGTGTTGATTGCTGAGGTCAAAGTCACAGAGGAATGAAAAAGGAAGTGTCCTCAGTGTTTTTGGACAGGAACAGAAATCTGGTATTTTGACAGTTTTAAAAAGTAATTGATTTATTTTTTCAATCTATGTACAGTTACTTATTTTCAAATTTTATTTTCAAGCAGGTGATTCTTTTCTGTGGCTTAAATTGCAACAGTGTTTTACAAACTAAATGGCACTGCGTTTGCAGGTAAACGGATTTAGCCTCAGATTTGTTAGGCACATTGTGGCATAGCTATTGCTATATCACTTAAGTTTTGGAGAAAATAGAAACCTGATGGTGTTTGGATCCCCAGAACTTTGCGTATTTGGTCTGGTATCAGATAGAATTATCCTACCTGCAGGGTTCATTGCTGGATACTTGAGGTTGTTTCAAGTATTTATACCTTGTGACTCATTCTTCCAGTGTAAGCTTTTAAGTAGCATTTTCTGGTTTTGATATGAAAGAAAGGGAAAAGAAATGATAGCTAGGAGTTGTAGGAGAATACTCCTAAAGTCTTTCTGGGTCATGTTCGTTTCTTGTTAAAGACACTGGAAATAGTACTCAATTAGACCCTTTCCTCACAAGTTCATCCCACTTAAATAACTGAGTGACCTAAGAGTAGAATTTTAAATTAACACACCATATACACCTTATGTTTGACTAAGCACCTGTTTAAAAGTGGTGCTTATATTTTTAATGAGATTTCCTCTACTAAGTGCTTAACCAGAATTTCCCTTACACGTGGTTATTTAAAGACTTCTGAGATAATTCTGTTTCATGTAAAATATAGAATGATGCATTGAAAAAACAACTACAGTTTCATCAAAGCAAATATAATATTAAAGTTGATGCTCGTTATCTTTTGTCATAGCACAACAATTACAAAAATGTTTTGCTCTGGTGGCTTATTTTGTAACTGGAAGTGTTCAATACCAATATGTTCTTTTACAAGAGGGTACTTACTGTATAATCATCATAAATGCAACATAGAGATAACTTGCGTTACCCTAGTGAATATGTGCGCAATAAAGAATACATACAATAGATTTCCAAATATAGTATCTTAGCCTGAGAGGCGTATTTTTAGCGATCATCATCTTGAAATGACTTCCTAAACAAGGAGGATGCTATAATCTAAATCGGTTGATGCTGGCTTTTGTTTGCATGTTTCTTCTGAAAGCCTTTTGGCTGTTTCCATTTTCCCCGTTTCTTCCCATCTTCCTCAAAGGCTTTCTGGCTAGTCTGTCAGCAGGGCGTGAAGAGGAGAAGGAGAAGGGGGATCCATCCCCTGCTGCGCCTCCGTGTGGAGGCAGGTTCACAGCCCTTGCAGCCACGGCTGCTCCAGAAGCAGAGAACTCAGCTCAGGGCTGCAGCCTCCCTGCCCCACCTGCTTGCACAGGCTGTTGCATCTTTGTCCCCAGAATGGCATAAATAAGCAATATTCAAGCGACTTCATACTCTCTTCTATTTAAATTATTTCATCCATCTTTTGAATATTTCTTATCTACAATACCTTTTTATCTGACCCTTCAGCTTAATGTAGGGCAGCATCAAACAGTAGGGGCAGAGCAACAACAGCAATATAATTTACTAGTAGCAGTCCTTCATTGGTGATGGTGGATGTTTAAGCCATGTGATCCAGTGCAGTAAATATCAAACCACTGTCGCATTTCTTTCCACCTTTCTCTTCATATTATGAGAGAGTTTGATGCCTTTTAATGGCTTTAGGAACCAAAGAAATCCTTCTTCAGCATGTAAGAGAATCACGTTGGGTATGAACATATTACAAATTAAGTTACATGTTTTTTCTACCTATTTAAAACATTAATGTCTTAATTATAATTTTGCGAGCTTGCTTTTTTAAAATTTCTCTTGGACAATATAATAAGTTTATTCTTTATATTTTGAATTTGATTGTGCCCTCTGATACATTGCATATAATAGCAAATACTAACAGAAGCTAGCTAAATAGGCTGTGACAATTAAATTAATAATGCATTTTATTTGCAAGTGTTTAGTCTTCATGGTTTGACTGATATATGCAAAGATGGTAATTTATTAAAAGTAAATTCATGTAATTGTACTACAGAGTTTGATGGACCAAAAAAAGTTGTCAGCATGACTATCATCAAAACCAGAAAATTGAAATAAGTTCAAAAGGGTGCTTGAAAAAAAACAGTTATAACCCATACACCCTGATAAATTGGCGCCCTTGTAACAAACTTCTCTAAAAGGAATTTCTGGTGGCAAACATTGATACAGTTCTGAGAGGGAGAGAAAAAATACATTTACAGTTTAGTAAGCAGTACTGAACTAGGTGCACCTTGTTCTCTCTAGCTACCCATAACTATTACTTTTTGTATGCACAAAAGGGAGGTGTTACAGAAGCTGTGGAAGTGTTTGCATGTGAAGATATAGAAAGCAAGTATAATTCATAATAAGACTGCTACTAAAAGATCTTTTATTTAGAATGGGTTTTTTAATTATTTCTTTTTGGAAGCCAAAATTCATTTAAGGGGAGAATACTGTGCAGTTGAAAAACAGAGAAGCTTAAAAGAATAGCTTAGTAAAGTATCTGCATATTTCAGCCACAAAAAACCCCCTACTGCCTAGTCCATTATGATCATTACTGTTTAATAGCTAACGCAAAAGTAGAATGTTTTAACACAATAATTCCTCAAGGTATTTTTTCATGTTATTGGATCTGTGATACTGATTTATTGTCAACTTGGATGTGTCTCAAAACTGGCATGTTATCTGCTAAGTCCAAGGCCAGTACATATTTGCTACTTCAGTGTCAGTAATCTTCATGGGACCTATAACTATAGCTTATTGGTAGGATAAATCTTTGGCTACACCTTTATTGTGTCTAGGAGACAATGTGGTTGAGGACAAGGTGAATGCATCAGTAGTGTTAATGGTGCTAAGTTCTAATTTCTGTTACATCGTTACGTTACTTAAGTGTAAATTGTGGCAAAACACAGAAGAAGCAGAGATATTTCACTGTGGAGTTTTAAGATACATACACACATACCTGAGCAAGAAAATAAAAATAAAATCACTATGTCAGTCATTGATGAGACTGAATTTTGCCACTGTTAATCACAACTCTGGATTTAGAAATAATTTATGTGAAAAATGCATGTAACTATTCTTTAGAGATAGAGTTTCCAGGACACCATTATTAGTGTACAATATGCATTTTATAGTATATAACACACCATTCACTAGACCTTTATCTAATACATCTGTTTAAACTATTTTTATATAAGTTTGTCAGAGAAAGGCCTTAACTGGCTGTTGTTTAAGTACCACATCTTCCTTATGAATTTGAAATTATGAGTTTCCTCTGAAATAACTTTTTTGCAAATGAGTAATTCCAATAAGTCAAACAGAAACATTTATATTTATAAAGTTACCTGGAGCACAAACACCTGTTGAACTGGAGACTGTGTTACAAACATTTTGTAAAGGTCATTAATAATATTTTTTTTTTGTAAGGTTGTTCTGGCATTTTTTTCATGTGCTTTAAAAATGGGATCAATGTTACAATGTTAGTAACATCGGAAGAAGATCATGTGATTTCCATATAATCTCAGTTGACTGTAAAAGGGATCTAACTATTTTGAATTGAGAGTAACAGCTAGAAGTAAACGACTGTTACTGTGTAGTAGCAGGCTAAATAGTTGTAAGATGCTTTTTCAAATAATGTTGGATACATCTGGAATACTGCATCCGGTTCTGGGCTCCCCAGTTCATGAGAGACAGGGAGCTACTAGAGTCCAGAGGAGGGCAACAAAGATGACTAGGGGGTTGGAGCATCTCCCTTACGAGGAAAGGCTGAGAGAGCTGGGACTGTTTAGCCTGGAGAAGGCTGAGGGGAGACCTTATTAACGCCTGTAAGTATCTAAAGGGTGGGTGCAAGGAGGATGAAGCCAGACTCTTTTCAGTAGTTCCCAGTGACAGGACAAGGAGCAACGGGCACAAGCTGGAACATAGGAAGTTCCATTTAAATATGAGAAAAAACTTATTTACCGTGAGGGTGACAGAGCCCTGGAACAGGCTGCCCAGGGAGGTTGTGGAGTCCCCTTCTCTGGAGATATTCAAGACTGGCCTGGATGCAGTCCTGAGTAATGTGCTCTAGGGGATCCTGCTCTAGCAGGGGAATTGGACTAGATGATCTCCAGAGGTCCATTCCAACTCTGACAATTCTGTGATTCTGTGACAGCATACTTCTAAAATTTGTGTATTTTTTACACAGCTGCTTTGAAGTAAAAAGAGGAGTTAAAAAGTAAAAAAAGGAGCATGTTGTTCGATGTGCTTGCAAAAGCACATGTGAATTTTGGAAAATAAAGTGCTACTAACATGCATGGTACAAGTAACCTAAAATATATGAGACTGTATGATATGTCATTGGCAGACATTACTGAGAACTGAAAGAAAAGTAGCCAGGAAAAAGGAAGGCAGTTTGATATTTTCTAAGTTTTGGGGGCTTTTTGTTATAAATTGCAGTGTCCTGATATTTCCATTTTAAATGTAGAACTAGAAGAGAATGAAGTAAATCAGTCCAAATCTCTTCTGTTTAATTCAACCACTAATCCTTCCTTTGAAACATCTTGCTTTCTCTGAGTAGAAAAAGTTCTAATAGTTTTGTTTTGGATAAGCCTGTTTTGGATAATATTACTTTGTACCTGCAAAGTAAAAAGACCCAGTTGATGTTACAGCAGATTCTGGGAAAACAAGTGGCGGAAGTCACAGAGTAATGTGTCATACCTATGTATTTGTATGCAATCACCTTGTAATAATTTACTCATATTCAGAAAGAATGATAAAGTCATTATCTCACAGAAAAGTTTCCAGTTAGAGGTGTTGGTAGTACATACAGATACACAGAGCAAAGGCTGTCTGTAACCACTGGAGTGTAATTTGCTGAGTCTTGCTGTCAAGCTTTGTCATCACCTTTTACTGCTTCTTGCAAATAGTTTTGAGCTTTTCAATGGAAACCTAACTTTACTAGTTTAACTGGATGGGAATGAAACACTTGCTTATTTTTTTTTCCCCAGCATTTGGCATAAAAAGAATCTTGGAGAGTTACAGAATCGTTCTTTGGAAAAGCCCTAAGGAAGGAAATGTAGCTTTCCTTGAAGTATTTACTAGTTGGAAGCTTGTGATGGGAGAAGGGGAGTAAAAAGAGCTCAGCTTTTTAGCATTGGTTAGGAGCTAAAGTTTTACCCAAGATCTGTTTTAATCTTTTAGTACTATAGAGGCTTACCTGACCTTTGCAAGCAGAATTTTCCTGTGGAGTTCAGCTCTTGTCTGGTGCTACACTATTCCGGAATGTGAGTGTATTTACAGACTCCACAGTTGGTGCTGCCTGAATGCTCTTCTTTGTCTGTGGCTGACCCAAGGAGCACAAGAAAGTCATTAGGGTGATCTGAGCTTCCTTGAGTGCTAGAAATAGATGATGTGCTGAGAATTCACAGGTAGCTTTTATTGTGGCTTGTTGTCTGTACACATCATGTGTGCTTGCTTTGCTACAAAGAAGAGAGTAGGCAGCCATTTATACTTTTGAACATTGTTTTCACAAAGGCAAGTGATTAATTTGGCATCTTATAAAAAGGAAAAATAACAACTGAAGGACTGTAAAAGAATGACATTATTTTACAACTACTCATTAGTTGCTCTTCATATCAATTCCTGGCAATCTTATAGTTTATTTCAGAAGGAGGGGCAATCTGAGGTAAGTTTATTTCAGTTGTCAGGTATGATGTGAGGTGTTTTGGAAATTTCTGTAGTCAGCAACAATCTTTCTGTTGGGAAGGCTTAGCTACTATGGGTAGAAGATAGAGGGAGTGCCTAATGGGATTCACATTGTCCACAGTGAGCACCTCTGGCTAATTTTAAGTGTCATAAAAAGATATAAATTATGATCTCATTGTATTAATAAAAACCAAGTACTGTCTAGAGCCTAAGT
>NC_067283.1:96488705-96521205 GCF_020740795.1 Apus apus | reverse complement strand
CTTCCAGTAATGTGAATTAATTTTACAGTAAAGGGTAGCTTGAGGAAATTCCTGCTGCTGAATATCATCCAGATCTCATGATTTCCAAATTCTTTCCCCATAGGGCATTTTGTGTCTAATTTTTAATGCCTGAAGTCTTAATATTTAAACATAAAAGCAATCTATTAGGTACATAGTTCTTCTGTAGACCTGAGTGTGCCAGTAGAATAACTGCAGGTGGAAGGAATGCCACAGCTACAGAAAAAAAGACGGATGAAATTAAATAATTTTATCATTGGTGCTTCTTGAGGATTTTGTTTCTGTTGTTTAATCAAATCCTTTCTAGAAATTTTACCTGTACGGCACACAAGTGAGAGAAAGTCCATACCTGTGGTTTATTGTGGGTTTTTTTTGCAGTGTGTTTATTTCTTTTTTTCCCCTAAGGCTTTCATCTTCCTCTATATGATATGTCTGAAATGTGTGATTTTAAAAAACAACTCCTTGCTATCTTCATTATGCTTACCTAGTTTTGTACATTGCTTCACAGAGAATGCTGTTTAGCTTCACTATCTCTAGAGCTGCAAGTCAAATAAAAGTGTAAAGACAGAGCTGATGCATGATTTTACATAAGAAAACCTTACTCCCACTTATCATATTTGAGCTGCTTGTGTTTGTACACCTGTGGCTCACTGGCAGCGCACTTTGTAAAATGAACTATTGGGTTTGCACTGTTTAGATTATACATGGCTTATTGCAGCCAAATGAGAGATCCTTTCTAGAATTTCAGATCCATGGCCTTATTTTTGTTGATTGCCAGCAGTCTGTGTAGTGCTATACGCTCAGAGTACTCTAGCCAAGGTCAAGACAGAGACACCAAAAGCCTAATCCTCCTGTTGGCTTTCTGCATGTTTCCATGCAAGTTCACCATCAACAAACCATCATTGTCCTAGGAGGGGTGTCAAGATGACATCCTGCTGGATATGGCCATCTCAGAACTTCATGCAGAAAATGTCTTCTGTTTGTGATTACAGCCATATAGTTGCCCAATTTCTGATGCATTAAGCTAGTTTCCTTCCAGCTGTTAATTGAAAAAGGAAAACAGCTCTTCTGATTGTAGAGTCACTGTTGTCCATTTGTAGCTATGTTTGACTTCATCACTCATGGGCAAGCTCAGGTAAGGGAATAATATTTTACTTCTACAATAAGACAATTCTGTATTCCTTGAATTTGAAGCACGTTGCAAATAGGCAGATGTTAATACTGAAAGTGTGATGCAGAACCAGTTTCTTAGACCACTGAAATTTCTTGTTATTTACTTATTTGGTGACATTTTTGCTTGGCGGTTTCCCAAGTCCTTAGTGGTATAGTCAACGGACAACATGAGGGCAGAATGCATGATGGTACTAGCACATATAGATGGGTTTGTTAATTATTTTGCTTTATGATATATGAATAGCAAGTACACATGCACAGATTTAGGTAAAAACCTGTTTAGACCAAACTCAAAGAAAATATTGCTATCATCTTGAATCTCTGCAATGTCTGATAGTTTTCATTTCATAAAGTCACACATCTGAGAAGTTGGCTTTTGCAAAACAAGCTCTCTGATTATCTGATATCCTCCGGAAGGTTAGGAGAGTTGTTTCCTATATTACTTAGGAAAAAAATTCTTTTTACAATTGAAAATGTCAGCATCAATTTAAAGTAACACTAAGCATGTGCTTGCTTTCTGAATATTATCCTCCTCCACCTCCCCTCCAACCACCCTGCTGAGGATCTGAGTGTGACAGTTTGATTAGATCATCAATCCTTACTGTTAACAGCACTTTTCCTGAACACCTGGGTTGCTAGGTCACATCTGAGTTTAGCTACCGTTGTTTTAGTGACCTAATGTGCATTCACCATAGCAATTTACATTTGGTTCTCAAATTAAAAGTTACCTTAGAACAACAGTTTGCTTTAAAATGACCTTTGTTCTCATGTGAAAGTTATGCTATATGATGTGATAAAAACTATAAATGATGAAACAGATTTTTGTATTTGAGACACGGTTACCTACTTTAATAGAGCTCTCACATAAGTCTGCTTAACTGCTGCCTTAAAACCAGAGCTTAATTATGAATATGTCTCTTAGTTAATTCTCCATCAGTGCAGAATAATTCTGCTTAGATTTATAATTATCAATTTTTGATTAAATTTTATTATTCTATACCAAGTTAAATAATCAAATTTATAATATAAAATTTGGTTATATTTTTCTTTCCTAAAATCTACTTTTGACTTGTCAGTACAGTCTGATTCCTGTTTGTAGGAAAAACATCAGCTAAGGTAAATACCTAGCAACAATTTCAATGCAAATTGTTGAGCAGCAGACTGAATGTAAGCATACTTTTAATTCTAGCCCTTATCAGATTTTTCAGATGCTACAGTAGTTATTTGTTTTCACTCTGAACCTCCCTTTGCTGTGATGAGGAATATAGGATGTACTGAAAGTTATCAGGGCAAGATTCATGAAGCAATAAATTTAAAATCAATTCAGACTTTGCCTTTCATTTTTGAGAGATTCAGTAAGAGTTTAAATAAAAATGAGATAAGGAAATACAATAGGGTGAAATAACTTTTAGTAGTATATCTAAAGTGAAAATAGTTATCAGTGGAAAGGTTTTGCTTAATGTCAGATGAGTGAAAGGGTTATTTTCATATATATCCTTAAATATAATGTAAATCTTCTTCATGTAGCATGTTACAGTCATGTTAGGGAAAGGAGCAGGCTGTCCAGTTGTCATACGTCTGCAGAATTAGGTAACAAATTGTCACTTCAAAGAAGCTGGTCAGGCATGAAAAACAGATCTGAAGTCAAAGTGTAGAATTAAAAAAATAAATTATCTTTTTAAAAATAAAATTTTAGTTTCATAATGGGGCTTCTTCCCTCCCCCCCTGTTGCAAATACAGATTGAAATTAAGATTGTAAATATACCTTTTGGGCCTGATCCGATGTCCAGTTAAATCAGTAGAAAGTATTATTTGGATCAGGATCCTCAATGAAGCATAATTTTTCTTGCTCAGCACAACTCTAATTAGACAATATATTTTAAACATTAAATTATATATATACTACTGTTTTTCAAGAATGCGCTCACCATGTCCTCTGAAATACATGAAGTGCCTACTCTGGTAATCCACATTCAAAGCATATGTCAGTGACTTATGAGAATTCATCATAAGAATAAAATAAAAAGCATGGCTAACTCTATGCAGGATGAAAAATTTTGCAGTACACATTATACGTTACTTTTAATGCTAATTCACACCACATGGTAAAAAAAGTCTAAAGGTTCAGGTGTACGTAATCAGAATATAGAAAATGCTGCTCAGTCTTTCACCGGGGTGGTGTAATATAGGGTCAATATTATGTTTACAGAAAATTTACCATAAAACAGGTAACATAACAGCACTTCTTTATCAGTGATATTATGCAAATAGAAAATACTAGACCTTGATGAAAGCACATTTGAAAAAGTCCTTGAAATTGTTTGAAAGAAAAATAAGTTGTAGGTTCCATGTAATGTGTTATTAATTCATGTATGTATTTGTTTATATATTATAATACGATTGTTATGAAACAGTAACAGTTATAACCATCTGAATCTATACAACCAGAAATTTATGAAAGCTGAAAATTGTTAGGCACAGCTTTCACATACTTCATGTCTGTTCACAAGTAATTTTAATTTTTTCAATTTGAGAATGTTTATTCAACTATATTTGAGTTTGAAGTGAAGTAAAGCAAATCTTTTATTTATTTATTTATTTATTTATTTATTACTTCTTTGCTTGCTTGTTGGTTGTTTTTTTTTTTCCCAAACCAGAAGCTGAAATTGGAATTTGGTCACAATCATCCCTGGCTACTGATGGTCGCCCTTTTTGTTTGTGTGTGTTGCTTTTAATTACCAGACTATCAACAAATTTCCATTTGTTTATGGAAACATTGTAGGTGATGAATATTTTTTGGTTTACAGTTGTCTCTTGGACGTGATTCTGTTCTCACTCAAACAAATAGGTGTTTTACATTTAATGCCAAAGTGTGCAAGTTGTCATTTACTATGTCAAGGTAGGTAAGTGCACTGCTGCATAAAAAAGTATAATAACCACTTGTTGACTAAAAAAGCATGCACATTAGCTGGGGAAGCAGGACAGATCTATAGACTAATTCCTGGTATATCACGGTGCTTTTACTGTTCAGTAAAAGCCTGTGTCTTTGACAGACTGACGTGGGGAGAGACAAACGTAGAAATTTAGTCTATATACTCACTCTACTGTATCTTTACTGAAAAAATGTATTTATTCATAGCAATATATCTAATGCAAGTTACTTATTTGTAGTTATTAAGTGAAGCCGAGGCATTGGTAGTTTTCATTAAGATGAAACTAAGTGCAGTCAGCACTTTTGTCTCTTCCCGTGGGTTTGCAAGGAAGTGAAAACTGCATTTTCTTCACTGCTATTTACAATATGATTGCAGGAAATGTCTCGCTCATATCAGATAAAACCACACCTTTCTATCTGTGCATACAAGGGGCAAATATGAGAGAAGTCCACTTGTGTGGAGAGTAAAATGCATTTAGAGGTCTGTGTAGTGTTGGACAACATACTGCAAACTGATGGAAAGATAGAGTGCTCTCTATGTTCCTCTGTTTTCTAAAGAAGGATTACTTCTTCCAAACAGACCTCACTCTTCTTCAAGTTTCCCTTGTGTCAGACAAGCTGTTTTGGGAGTACATGCAGGAAACAAGTTTGGATTCCACTGCAGTTGTGTTTTCGTCTCCAATAGGAGTCATCTGTGTGGGTTGGGCGGTAATATAACCTTTTTGCATCTGATTTTCTTTCCACCTATGAAGCAATTGTAGTAGAACTTACTTCAGTGCGGCTGCTGAAACCTTGTGAAGCACTGTAAATACAACTATAATTTATTTTTTTTTTTCTTTTATTGGAGTGAATGCAAGATGAGATGATGAATACTACACTTGCTGAGGGAAGCTGGTGTTAGGAAGAGTTTGGAAACTATTTAAATCTACCTAAATCTCAGAACTTTTCTGCCTTTCAGGAGTCACATTTTTAACCATATCTCCCATAAAGGAATATATTTTGGTACCAAGTTGCTGAAATTAGGGAACTGCAAAGATATAAAAATTCTCTTTGAACATTAGTGTGACATCACCCAGCATTAAAACCTTTATAATGGTGGTCTGCCTTAATAAGGTGAACTTGCTATTACGTGCTGCCTATCTTGGTGTGCAGCAGGGTTGAGTGAGTGGGAATTTGCAACAGGAACTCATGAGCTACCTCTTGGAGAAAACTAGCCAATTAAAATTGTTGTATATGATATTGAAGGAAAGATGATCTGGTGGGCTTTTGAAAGGCTAATCTGAAGGACAGGAATGCAGGGGGAGAGAAGGTGAAGATCATACATCTGTCTCCCAATAGGACTTCTGATCAAGCCAGAGACAGAAGCTCTTCTGGGTGTAACAGAAGTGCTAAGATCTGGAGAGACTCTCTGAACAGTCGCCAGTGAAGGGAATTCCTTGCAAAGGATGCAGAGACTGCCTTTTTCCATTTATTTCTCTGCAACTGAGCCAAACCAGAGCTGTATAGGGAGCTGATCCAGTAGATTCTTAGTTTTATTTCCATGTTAGGTTTAACTCCGCTCTGACTGCAGTTCTTTTGGTTTGTGTTTTACATAATTTCAGTGAATCATTTTTAATGAAAATACTGCTTTGAGTGAAAGCATTTTGTGAAGGCTCAACCTTGGCAGAGTTTAAACAGAGGACTCATATACCTTACCTCCTGGCTATCAAAGATTTTATTTTCCATTTGGGCTTGACTTTGTTCTCTAGTTTAGCTGTTTAGAAGTGTAAATCAGATACATGATGCAAATTATTTTTTTTAATTCATTCTATTTTGCTCTGTTTTTAATTATTATTGTTGTCTGTGACTAATTTCACACAGGCATTTTAAACAAATGCTGTAACTTCTGTGGTGTACATATTTTTTTTTGCTTTGTTAATATGCATGAGCAGGCTGCTGTAGGCAAACACAGAAGGGAGAAGCCAGTGGACTGAGCAAGAAACTAAAGTTGGTATTGATGTGTGTCAGAGGAGAATGATGTATGTTCCAAGAGCATGGTATTTAAAAGAAGAACATGGGCCATTGTTCACTAGGGACAAAGCCATGCAAATGGCTCTTTTTTTCTTCCTTGTTCCTGTAATATTCTGACTATGAAAGAAGCTTTAAGGGAGCATAATGAGCCTTGAATTGTAATGAAGATACTACATTTTACAGTAGAATCTTTGAGGATGAATTCTAGTGTAATAACAAATCAGTATTATTCAAGGCATATTAAAGATACACTACATTTACATTTTTTACAAAAATAAAACTTAGATATTTCAAAAGTTCATTTTAATAGTCAATACATTTTAAATGTTGCTTCTATTTTTTACTTTTAAGTTAGATGTTGAATATCCGTGCTTTTTGATGTACCTGTATGTGTATCTACATCTTGTCTCCAGTTTAGAGTATTTAGTCACTGAAGGAATTTGTTACTTTTTGTACAAACTTTTGATCCCCAGTTATACATCTGGAAAATTTTTAGATTTAAGGGTGTGAAAGGGGATAATGCAGCGGGTGAAGATTTTTACCTCTTGGGGTCCCTTATTCTTTCTAAGCCTTCTCTTTCCAAGTCTGACACGTTGTTACATTAGTCTCCATAAGAATTGCCAGGGTTATCCGTCAATGTCTAAGTCAGAGAAAGGCATTCACAAATACAAAAACCATTTTTCTGTTAGTCTATAGGTTTACTAGAAACATTTTAGAAGAAGCACAAAATAGACAGCAGAGGGGGCCAGGCTCTCTACATCACCAACCCAGTTGCTGTCAATTTACTACAGTGATTTTTCTGTAGATAGAGGTTATCTGGTTAGTCCATTTAGCTATTATAGTATTTTTCTGTTTCTGCATTTACTGGGAAAGACAATGGACTTTCAGGGAATGTTTCTGAGTAGCTTTTGAGATTCTTCTTTCTCATACACTTAAAAAAACCCACAACAACCAGAACCATGACAAAATGCATAATAATTAATTTTCCCATTACTTCTTTTTTTTTCCTGTAACATTAATGTCATCATGGCATGAGAATGAGAAAAAAAACCCAAAACAAACCCCTTCTTTAAGTATACTGACTTTATAATGCTGAATCACCAAACAATTTTTTTTTGCATAGCTAGAAATTCTGAATTATTGTCTCATAAACCATTTATCTTACAAAATAAATGTCACATAGAATTTTTTTTGAAAGACGTAATTTCAGTGGATAGGATTTTGGTGCATGTCTCTTTTTAGGTACTATATTAGTTCCAGAGATAATTGGTTTATCAAAAAATACATGTAAGATTCATGTACTGTCTGTTTTTCTGTTTGTCATTTTGCAGGTTTGCATGTGTTACTAGCATGTATCATCAACGATGATACCTTTCTGTGCCTTGATGTGCTAGTTAATGCACAGTTCTTAGCTGTTGTACCTTTGTTAGGTCTGTATTTGCTACTCCTGCCTTTGTAGACTAGTATCTTATTTTCCTGAGAAAACGTGGCCCATTAAAGACAGGAATTGCATCGCATTTCTGGAGCAGTACTCAAGTGCTAGCTTGAGTATTTCCCCTGAAATGCAATGCAATTGCTGTGGCTGAAAAGGTGCTTTAATTTTGGGGGTTTATTTGAAAAATACTGCAAGGAATGGTTCTGTCAGCTGGAAAATGATATTGCTTCTTAGCATGGTCAGTTGACTTGGTTTTGGAAGTTTTGGAAGGACATTAGCCTTGCATCAAGTTTCGCCCCACAGGTGAACCAGTCCTTTTCACTCAAAAATATTAAAATTAATTGTACCTGGAATTACAGGAATGGGCTTATTGTGATTAAATCTCCAGCAAATGACTGATACTTTAGGATGTAATGGTGATTTTACTTTTTATTTTTATTTTCTTTCTTGTACTTACCTGTAATAACTTACATAAAGCTGAGGAGGGACTTATTACAAGGACATGTAGTGATAGGACAAGGGGTAAGCGCTTTAAACTGGAAGAGGGTAGATTTAGGTTAGACATCAGGAAGAATATCTTCACTTTGAGCTTGGTGAGACAGTGGCACAGGTTGCCCAGAGAAACTGTGGATGCGCGATCCCTGGAAGTGTTCAAGGCCAGGTTGGATGGGGCTTTGAGCAACCTGATCTAGTGGAAGGTGTCCCTGCCCATGCCGGGGGGGATTGGAACTAGATGATATGTAAGGTCCTTTCCAGCTGAAACCATTCTGCAATTTTTGGGTTTTTTTAATGAAAATAGGTCAAATGCAGCAAAGCAGCACATGCTACTTTTTAAAGGTGATACATTTGGTGAGGCATTGGAACAGGCTGCCCAGGGAGGTAGTGGAGGCACCGTTCCTGAAGGTGTTCAAAAAATGGGTAGACATGGTGCTTCAGGAGGTGGTTTAATGGTCACGGGGGTCTAGGGCTGATGGTTGGACTTGGTTATCTTCAAGGTGTTTTCTAACCTTAATGATTCTATGGTTCTAAAAGGTCATTTAGTTCCTCTATCAGGAGGCAGACATTCTTCAGTTAGAAGCCAAATTCTGCAGTTTGAAGTTAGTAAGAGGAAATTATAGTGCATACATTTTCATTAAGTATACCCACTGTATCTTTTAAGTATTTTAAAAAACAGGTCTTGAGCCAAAATAGCGATAATGATGTACTGCAGCAGTCCCTGGATTAATGCAGTGAAGATATGACCCCTTGGAAGCTGCCTGCTGTGCACACTTGCTGTAGTTGCCTTGTTTTTGTCAGTGTGCATTTAAAAAGCATAGGAATACAGACTGCACTTCTAATGAGGCATACACATTACAAAAAAAAAGAAAAAAAAAAAAAGAGGCAATGAAAGACTGCTAATTAATTTGTATAGAAGGATCAGGGTTGGGAATGGTTATTGTTGGTTTTGGAACAGTCGCAAGAGAACTTCAGGATTTCTAGATGTTGCTGTACCTTGCACTAGTGTATCTCTTCAAGTATAAGGAAGATGGGTTTCCTCCACTGCATATTAATTATGTTATTCCAGTTTATAGAACATTAACATGATCTAATTCTTGTTCAATTATTATAGCATTGCTTGTCTATTTTGAAGTTTCTTTTTAATCTTTTGCCTTTAAAATAAAAAAGACAAAAAAAAAGAGAAAAAAGGGAGAAAAAAAGAAAGCAGAAAAATAGCAATCCTATCTTCTATAAAAACACTAGAACAGACCATCGTATAAATACAGGAAAATTACAGAATCACCATTACATATATATGATGCAGTTCAGTATGGTCTGTCAGGCAATACAACGAAGGCTTGTTTCTTCTCTGTGTTAACACTGAAACATTAAACAGGATGAACACTGAGTTTTGGTGCCTTGCTGCTAAACAAGTTGAACATACACTTGTACAATGATGTATTGCAACGTCCTTGTGTCTGCGAATGGATTTTTGACAGAACCAGGAGTAGGATTCTATATAAAACCTGCTGTATGTAGGGAGGTTGTGAATAGCTTCATAAATACTCTTTGTTGGTGTACTGCTGGTGAAAAAAAACCCCACAATAAAAATGCAATTCACATCAAGTGCTGAAAATCTCTGATGCATTTTCTCTAACATAGACAGAAACTTCCAAAAATATTTATGAGTCTGGTTTCTGATGAATGCTTGATATCATCCCTTAGGATATGATCTCTTTGTTGGATTAAAAGCACTAGTCCTTATATCAAATGATGTTGGGTTTTTTTCATCCTAATACTCTTTACATGTATCTCTTTTGGATGGTGCTGTGTATTATAGCACTCAGCCTTCTTACGTTTATCTTCCCAATGAAACAGCTGTTGGACTTCACTGGACAAATTTCTAGATGATTTTCCTCCAACAGTTTGCAGGTTCTGAAAAATCCATTCATATCAAAACCAGATTTCCTTTGCTTCACGTGTGTGTGCGTGCGTGTGTGTGGTGTTTTTTTATGTTGACCTGAAGATTTGTTTTACTACTCGGCCCGTGTATCTGCTTAGGGGGTTGTATTCCCACTGTGCTATTTACTCCCATGCTGTTTGATCCATCAGCAATCTAATTCACAGATACTATCATAACTCATGCTGTAATAGATCTTCTACACTGCTTTGTACGGGAAACTTATTAAAGATAAAAATCTCATGTGGCAGTTGCCCTTTCAGCAGTTTAAGTTTTTGATTCTTGCTTTCCATCCTAAATGTATACTGATTATGCCTTGACACCTCTCCTGCTACACAGTCATTTTTCTGTGGTCTTTCTGACAGACTGACATGAAACTGGTTGCTTTAAGCTTTTGCCATTGCTTTTAAAGCATCTAATCTGGGCAGAAAGTTGTATTTCCTTTGGAAGTAAATTTCATTGATTGTTTCATCAAGTCTTAAAGTTTTGCACAGAAATATTACTATAAAAACTGGCTGATTAGAAATTGTACCAGCTCAGTGCTTAGACTTCTGTCTTCCATGGCCACTTGACCCGGATATTCCATTCCTGCTCTTTTGTAGGTCTGTTGCAGATTATTTAATTATCAAGACTTGGTTTTGAAGATAGTTTTCTTTGTTTTCACTTCCATTGGTCTCTTCAGTTGATCAGAAGCTTCAAATGTAGACTTTAGTAACTTTTTACTAATAATTAATAAAATATTTCTAGAAGTAATTTACTTTTTAAAGTCAGAGCAAGCCTAAAATGGCTTAAAGCCAGATTGTTTTGCAGAATAACTGATTATGTTACATAATCTAAGCATAAATTGAGATTTGTAAGGAAAATAAATGCATATGAAAGAATGAATTTAGGTGAAGAGAGTCTTGGTATGTCAAGTTTAATCACAGAATCACCACGGCTGGAAAAGACCTTTAAGATCAAGTCCAGCCTATGACCTTACACTGTCACATTAGTTAGACCACGGCACTAAGTGTCACGTCCATCCTTTCCTTGAACACATCCAGGGACGGTGCCTCCACCACATCCCTAGGAAGTCCATTCCAATGTCTAATCGCCCTCTCCATGAGGAAGTACTTCCTAATATCCAACCTAAGCCTTCCCTGGAGCAGCTGGAGGCCATGTCCTCTTGTCTTGTTGCTAGTTGCCTGGAAAAAGAGCCCAGCCCTTAGTTAATAACTTAGTTATTGCAGACTGGCATCTGAGTAAGAAGTTTGGGCATAATAAATAAGCAGAAAAATTGCCAAGAAACATGTTCCATTCCTGATACCCCAGGATAATTATTTATAGATGGCACTTACAATGAACTCAACTTTGCAAAAAATTTCAGAATAATTTTTTCAACTATTTTCTAAAATGAACAGCTATCATAGCATTTTAAAAGACGGGCCTGGAAGCAGATGCTACTGATCTTCTAGTCCTTTCTCCTAGTTATGGAGTATATGCAAACATATTTTTTTTTTCCTGAATACATGGTTACAGTTAAAGCAAAATAATACTGTGTGCGCTCAGGATCATAACCTGAGCAAAGTTCACCAACTGAAGTGTGAATAAGGGCTTCAAAGTGGAAGCTGAATTAGGTCACCAACAGTAAATAAGTAATATTTTCAACTACTGTTATTCTTAATAGACACTTGCATAATTTATTTGTAAAAGTATTGTTAAAGGTGACAGTTCTTCAGCTTCCATGGCACTTATTCCACCTCATAACTGCAAAAGCTAAAAACCTGATATCTTATGAAGTTTGGGAATTTCAGATTTCACATAGTTTTAGATGGGGATTTTGATATTTGGCGGAGGAAGGGCAGCATGTTGAAAGTTTTCAAGCATTGAGTGATTTCCTGCATGTGAAAACACTATAAAATCATATTAGTGACAACTTTCTTTGACCACTGTGCTTGTTAGCAGAGCATTAACCTATGGGGACAGACTGACTGAGAAAAAACCCTGTTGTATAACTTCTGAACTCTCAGTACATGTTGTTACATTTGAATATGATTAACATAACATGTATGGATTGATAGAAAATGTAAGCTAAAATTCAAGGAAACCTGCAAATATGCTTTGTAAGAAGGAAATTATTATTCTAAAATGCAGAAATTAATCAATCATGCTCAAGAAAATAGCTTTTTCGTTATCAGTTTTGGGTAGGGGTTTTTTCTGCCATCTTCTAGTACCACCAGGGACTCTTAAGCATTGTTCTGCAATATTATTATTGCCGGAGCTTCTCATTATCATATTATGATATTATAATTTTTATAGCATTATATTTTTTATAATATTATAATTTTCGGCCGTGGTGAGTATGCGATAAGCTTGGTGGATCTTCAGGTATAAACAATCCAGTGGAGAAGATGCTGGTAGAGTGCACAGGACACCTTGAACTTTGATAAAGATGAAAAAAACACTTCAATGCACGTGCTTACTCCTTAGCTAAAATGGGGTTGTTGCTTTGATTGAAAGATTTGCATAGTCTGTGTCCTCAAACGAGAAGCCATCTGTCTGAATTATATTTACAACTTTGTAATTTAATGTAAAATTTCGTGTTTGTACCTTGTATTCACCTACACGAAGGATTCAGGAGTGTCTTCTTCATCTAGCCATTTTGCATGTAATTCTATGAGAACATGCTTGGATTCTTCTAAAAATGAGGAAAGGTTGCTATATTGTTACTTGATTATAAAATTAAATTTAGACATTAGTATCCAGTTCAGAGGTGGGGAACGTTCTGTGTTTCTGTAAGCCAAAGAAGGGCTTGTTGGTAGATGGAAAATCTGTGTCTTGACAGTTTAGGGAGACTGCCAACTTATTGATCAGATGCCAAATAATGTAAATACAGCCAAAATATATAGATTTTTCCAATAGCAGGGCATAGTAATTGCCCCTAAGGCAGGTTAAAAAGTGTCATACAGGTGTAGCATCCCAAGCCATCAGCAACGTTGGCCCTAGCCTGTTGAGTCTTGTCATCCCAGGGAGCCATGTTGAGAGGGAGGCTAGCTGGTGGATTTCCATTCATCACCAGGAAAAGCCGTGGAAACATCATGTCCCTGAAAAGGCATTAGCAGGCTTTTCAGTTGTTGGTTGTTCCATGGTTCGTTTGTTGTTGTTTGTTTGTTTTTTATTATTATTTTTTATTACTTTTTTTCCCCTCAACTATAAGGAAGAACATGAATGATTGTGGGGATCCTGTTTTTCTGATTACGTGGTTATCCTGCTAATGACTCTGCAGCCACTTTCGTCTCTTCTGTGTCTTGCTGAATTTTCAGTGCCTTAAAGGAGATTTCTAAGTGAGTAGAAAACTGTCTTGAGATGGTCAGCATGTCTCCAGACAAATTTCTTCAACTATTTAACTACTGGTGTATTGGCAAAGCAATTACATGGCTGTGAACTGAACCAGTCTTTGTGTTACATGCTGACGTGTTTAGATCTCCTATAGTACACGGAGTTTCTCCTGTTTTCTTCATCAGTGCATTCAGTTCTGCAGTAACAGATGCATAAAATGGATATGGGGTATTGACAGTACTTCAAGGTAGCAAATGCCTTCTGCTGCATCTGAGACAGGAAAAATTCCCAAGTGGAAGATAATGTAACTCATCATCTCAAGAGGCACAGAGTAATAGCTGCTGTCTTTGGGTTGTATGTTATTTACAGCCAGAGAGGTTGAGATGGATGAATGTATATAGCACTAATGATCTTCATGTAAGTTTCTTAGCTTAGTTTCTTAGTCTTCATATAACTTTTTTTGGTAACTTTACTAACCTTTCTGGACATGTTGAAAACTAAAATGTTTCCATGTTTAAATGCACTCTCACCGTTTTACCAGATTTTTACCGTGATTTGACATATCGTGTGAGTTTGTCATAAAATATGCACACTCTGGAAAACATCTCTCAGTTCTTGGCATTGCTTATGTTTGGTCTTACATTTTTTAGGTATTGTTGCTTCTAAATGCATTTTAGCTGCTCTGTAAATGTATGAATCTATTACAGGAAAAGGGTAGGTGGGGTGGGAGGAGAGAAGAAATCACATTATTTCCTTTTTAAATGTTATTTAATGAGATTCTAGGCTAACAAGACCCAGTTCATTTTACTGAAATAATACAGAAGCCTCAACATTTACTAAAATCAACAGTTGGTCCTGTCAGTTACTAATCATTTAACTTTCCCTTATCAGTCACTCTGCAGTAGCAAAACCCAAGGGGAGACTGTATGGGCTGCTGCTCTTGTAAGAAGTAAATCTTTTAAAAGTAGTTTGTAGGACGTGCTGCAGATGTCAGAACAGTGGTTCATTTCGGCCTGTGTACAGCCCCTGGTGTTTCCAGTACCTGCTTCAGAGAAGTACTTACAGCTCATGACACTTCACTAGGCAGATATGGAATAACTTGTTCAGAGGGAATTGTTTTTATGAACTCTAATTTGAAGTTGTTATATACTTGATACATTATTTAAATTATCCTTCAAAATTCTTTTGGCTAGTTTCTCCATGTTTTAGGTTCATCATGATTAATAAAAGTTTAAGATCTGTTAAGACCTGTTTTTTTGCTTGGCTTTGCCACCTTATTTTCAGTAAGTATTATTTAGCAAAGGTTAACCACTAAATGTTTAAATGTTTTCATCCTAAGAAACACATTCAGCAGTGTGGCTTGAAGTTGTATGAATGAGAAACACTTCCATTGCATCATAATGATTTCAGATCTCTTAAGTTATATAAATCTATGTTCAATCCAGAAAGCCATGCCCTAAGAATATAGTGAAATATTCTGAAGAATAATATGTTCCCACTTTCTATTCATTCTTTCCAGCTGTTTGTCCTTGAAGAAGAGTGAATGTCTATCATTGACTGAGGTCTTCACTCCCATTCCAATAGTTCAGGAGGTACCTTGCCACTTACAGGCAGTGTGAGAGACAGCAGTATTGACATCTTTAGTTAGACTGCATGTTAAAACACAGAACTGCGTAGAGGTTATGCATCCTTGACTGAAAAATGGCCGTTTTATTAAGTGTTAGCAGAGTATATGTGACTAATCTGTGTGAGTGCTTTTCATATGAAATAATTTGAGACACTATTTTTTTTTTTCTGCTCCTTTATTTTTGAAGCATTTAAGAAATCCTTTTTCACATATGAGTTAATTGATGCTGTGCTAGGACTGGGATTTTTTCAAGTAGCATTTGAGTTCAGATTCTTACCACAACCACAGCGTTGAGAAAGAGCAACTAATGGACTGAGGCATTCTCACTCCTAGCTCTCACCTGTCAGCTCCTATCAAAATGCTTGTCTTGCTGAATCTCAAAAAGCAACTAGGTTCTCAATAGTTGTAGGATTAGAGTTTGACTCTCCTGCTATGCTGCTTGAGCCCAGGGGTACAACCAGCTGCTGTGAAGCAGTTCTTCACTTGCAACTCTGTCTTAAGTCTAGTGATTGCTCAAGTAGTATGTTTTTACAATGACTGGGAGATGATTGACCTTTCCTCTTTCATCCCCCCACCATTGGTGTTCATTAAACAGGGCCATAAATGCCCTTTTCCAGTAGCATGCTGGAAGTTTTCAAGCATTTGAGTGATTCCTGCATGTGAAAACACTATAAAATCATACTAGTGACAACTTTCTTTGACCATTCTGCTCGTTAGCAGAGCATTAACCTATGGGAACAGAATCACTAAGAAAAAATCCTGTTGTATAAGTTCTGAACTCTCAGTATATGTTGATACATTTGAATATGATTAACGTAATGTGTATGGCTTAATAGGAAATTTAAGTTAAAATTCAAGGAAACCCACAAATGTGTTTTGTAAGAACACAGTAAACTATTATTCTAAAATTCAGAAATTAATTTTCTGTGCTCAAGAAAACAGCTTCCTCTGTAGTTGTTTTGGATAGTTTTGGGGATTTTTTGTGCCATTTTCCAGTAGCACCAGTGACTTCTAAGCGTTGTTCTGCAATTTATTGTTGCCGGCACTTCTCATGATCAGATCTTGGTATTATATCATAACTTATTTGCAGGATGTAAATGGGTAGTAGCTGAAGCCAAATTTCTTTTCACCTGAATAATAAAAAAGAAATATTATTTGGATTCCTAGAGGTGAAAGGAGGCAAACTCAAACTTCATCTTTGAAGAGAAAATTTCAGAGGCACTTTGTCACTGTCATGTCGTGGTGCAGACATCTGTCAGACTCTATTACAAATCCAACTTTCTTATTCGATGAGTTACTCAATTTGCAAATTGAGACCTCTCTGCTTTGTTAAAAATTATCACTACTCATCCAAAAACAGTAAGTGTCTAAAAGTATAAGTTGACAACTTGAGTGCTTAGGGATGTGGACTGTCCTTATAAGGAGAAACTACCTTTCTGGATGTCACATTTAAATGTTTTGCTGCCCATCATCTACAGGGAATTTAGTATGATAAATCTTTTTAGATCTCTGAGAGTTGAGGAATTATACGTGAAATGCACGAAAGGTGTTTGAGGTTCAATTTTTCTTTGTGTGCATCTTTTACACAGTAGGCTTCAAATGCCTCATTTCAAGTACTGTAAGTGGAAGATATTGCTTGAGGTAATCTCCTTTATTCAAAAATATGAAACTCTTGTCTTTCTTTTTAATCTAATTAAGGAAATTTTTGTGTTTGATAAATATATGTATTAGGCTATTTTCTGACATGAATGAGGATGGAAGAAGGTAAAGATTAAAAGGTTAATTTTTAACATAGATGACACACATACAAAGATGTAATTGTAGAGTGGATCTGGCCCATGATTTCAGTGTCCCTTTTTGTAATTTCATTGTCAATCCCAGTAATATTTGCTATTCTTATAAAAATAAGTACGTGTGTGGCTTTTATATTAAAACCAGCTATTCCTAAAAGCTAGGGTTTTGTTTCCCTCAGTTAGGAAGTGTGCAAGAGAATTGAGCTGCAGCTTTCTCCTCATCTCTCTAGCTGTTGCTGATTTGGCTTTGAATGTGTTGATCCTCAACTCTTCTTTAAGTGGAACAGAAATAAATCAGCTTCTGTTTTTGTTGCCCTGCAGCACAAGGCAATGGCAACATTAATTTGAAAACTTACGGACAAAGTCAGGGATGAGCTTTGATGGTAAGGATTTAAGAAAGATACCTATTTTATCATATCTGCAGAGATCTCAAGGATTTTTTTTATATTGTGGGAAGATGATGAGGTAAAGGTTATAAAGAATTGACTTGGCCAATTAACAATTTTAACTACAAGTTTGCTGAAGCCTTTCAGTGTTGTATCCACTCCTGCCATGAATCAGTTCTCTTCCCAAAGAGACTTTTTAATGTCTGAGATATATATTAGAATTTCATTAAGGCTTCAAGATGAGAGATGTTCATCTCAGTTTGCCTAATTGTTCCAAATTAAAAGAAGAAAATAGAGCTTAACTGGAGAGATAAACAGGAAGGTTGCTTGGTTTTATCAGATCTATTTCTTAATCCAAAATTTGGAAGTATAGTCTTAGAATAGCATTGGTTGATTAATTCCTAGTAGTGGATATACAATGCTGTATGACAACATAAAGGATTTTGATAATTTACTTACCAAGTAATTTCATAGGCTCTTCTACCCTAACACGTGAAGGTATGGAGAAGTCTGAAGTGCGTTGTTCTGTGTCAACTTTTTCTAAAGATCCCAAACTCTCCCCGCTGAATTCTGTCTGCTCAAATTCTTCACCTTGTATGAAGGTGTGAATTAGTGAAAAAGTGCAGTCAGAACATGATTCATATATTAGAAATTGTAGTACTTCCTACTGAAGTCTTTACTTGTAATCTCTAATAGTGTTTTTTTCTGCCTTGTTCCTTTAGGTTTCTGAGATTTTAATTAAAGGTGCTCAGTAATGCCTAAGTATCCATCCAAGATACCTGCTCTTAAAGTAGGAGATGTAGAGTCCTATCATAGTCCAAGTAATCTGCTTTTTAGAATCATTGAATAATTTAGTTTGGAAAATACCTTTAAGATAATAATTTTCAGTAGTTTCAGCCGCTGCTTGAAAATACAATCGTTATGGAGTATTTCAGAAGTGTAGTATCAAACCTGTTCAGAAAAGCAACAGACCTGAACCTCAGTTGGGTAGTTCGTAGAGAGTTGTCTGCTTACATGTAATTTTACAAACTTTTCATCTTAGTCAGAGGTTCAAATGAAAAACATTTCTTCACAAAGACATTGTATTGCTTTTCAGCACTCTTAAGGTGAGGGACATAAATGGATTATGCTCATTCATATATAGGTTATTTATTTTTGCTGTTGCTGTTATTTTTTTGTTGTTGTTCATTTGTTTCTTTAAATCACCAATATTGCTTCAGTACAGCTTCTTGCTCATGTTGATCTTGTTCTTTAACTCCTTAAGAAAATTAGTACTGAAAAATGAAATTGTGAGCAATAGTGTGTGGCATTCCCAATATGTTGAGTCCTAGTAAAGCAAAGACTATGTCACACCAACTAGAATTGTTTTGGTTTTGGCAGGACTGTCTAAAAGCCCGTAGACTCACCATGATGTTTTTATATACTGGAGATGATCTACATCTCACAAATCTGAATATTATTATGCTACAGAAAAAACATCCACCTGTCCTCCATAATTTCTTTACAAATTTAGTTGAATGCAACTTGTACGATAGCTGACTTTACTAATACTGGACAGCACATGAATGACAGATCTGAGACTAAGACTAGTTCTTAGCTGCCCTTTATAGTGCCCAGTCCACTGAGGCAATCTGCTTCCCTGTAAATTATTTGTATATTTATACTGCTTTCCCCTGTAAACTAGAATGTTAGATAGGAGAAGAAACCCAAGTACTACAGGAGTGGCCAAGACTGTGCAGTCTGCCCACTGTGGGGCAATGCACACAAATGTTATGATGAAATTCCAAGAAGATTATTTTTGGAATTGCATCATAACAACATGACCATCTTGTGACCTGAGCAGGCTAAGGCATATTTGGCCCCCTCAAAGAGCAGGAAATGCTAAAATACTGGTGCACTACAAGTGTTTACATATTAGTTTGTTCTGGAAAATTATGGGGTTTAGGTAGATATTTGGAAGGTGTAAGGCTATGACTTAAAATGAGGACAGAAAGTAATGCTAAGCATTAAGGATAGTGACAGAGGAAGAGACGCACAAAAGGAAAAAGGGGAAACAATTGCAGGGAAAAAAGATTGGCCCAGTATAGCAGCAGGTTATTGAGGTTGGAGAATAATAGGTGATGGGAGACCAGCAACCAAAGGAAGTACAAATGTTGTTTACTCAAGTTGTCATACTTTTTACTTTTGAGATCTAAAGTTCCCTTGCAGGATTGCTGTTCTTACATATAGAGTATGTACATTTCAGCTCTTTTGCAAAGACAACATGCATATGTGTGATTTTTGCTTGAATTCAGATCATCTTTGATACTATAACCAGAAAAGCACATATAATATTGGGTTTTAATGTATTTCTACACATATGCCATAGTTTTCTAAATTACTTTTCTATAAGGAAAGTAGATTAAGTGGATAAGTTATCTTCTTCACAGTTAAAAAATGAAATATATTCTGCTTCTACTGCAAAAATGTAGTTTATAAAGGTATATGCCTTTAATAAAAAAATTTTCTTTCATTCCATGGCTTAGTTATTTTCTGTACCTATAAAATAACATTAGTGTGGTTTGTTTGGTTTTAGTGAATGTGTGAAGTACTGGAAATAACACTTAAAAGCGACTTGTTTTCCTTCTAAAATGTTTTACTAGCTTATTTCAAGGAAAAGAAATAGAAGTCTCTGTTTTAAAGAAATAGATTTTATTTCAATGTCTGTACATTTTTTTAACGTATACAGTTGAGTCAGCTATGTGGAGTTAACATGGGCTTGTGGTGACACTAGTCTGAGGGGACAAAATGATATCACAAGAATGGAAACAAATGTGTTCTCTCACTGTGGTCATGAAGCTTTTAATTCTACACTTGGGGAAACAGCAGGATTTACTGGGTTCAGTTTACTCCACTGGGATATGTATTATTAAAGTATGTATGTGTGTGTAAGTGTTGCAGGGAAGAGTGGAAGGTCAGAACATGCTTTGCAGTTTTATTGTGTTGCATTAGATTTACCTTTTAAAACTTATTTGTTCTCAAAAACAGACATAAAACAACCCTCCCCAGTATTTACTTGATAAATATTTAAATAGTTGCATTTACCCTTCAAGTACAGTTTGCATGCTTATCATGAGCAGGAAGAGGAAAAGAACCTTGCCCTTTTTTTTCAATTTAAAAGTTACTCTTACTTATTTTCTCCTTTTGGATCTGAAAACCTTTATTTTTTCTAATCAGTTTAGGAACTTAATTTTCAGGACAGTTCTCACAGAACTTGTCCTACAGTGCCTGTATTTTTATTTGTCTGACATATACCTCAGATCTCCTTTTACAAATTTTTGCCTTCCACTGGATGGAGATTGGGCCTGACTCTCTTTTGTGGCGCAGCTGTTTTACATTGCTCTGCCAGGGCACTGCAGTTGCAGAGTCAGCATGGCCACCCACTTTGTTGTGGGGTGAAAGGAGTACCCCTGGGACCTACTGCTGAGGTTTGGGCTGGAGGAGAGGACAAGTGTTGGTGCCAAGGCTCTGCTCGGGTGCACTGGAGACCAGCCTGTCAGAAGCACGCGGTGGAATCAGCAAAGCACAGAAATTACTTGAAAACAATTTTTATACTTTCCCATTCTATTCCTATCTTGTGCTTTACTCTTGAAGTTGGTAGCAAAAAATGTGAGCTTCTGTGGGCTCTTTTCAAATTCAGAGTCTGTTAAAATAATGTCAGGAATCTTGTCTATGAATGTAAAGCTGTTTACTCCCAGCTTACAAAAGTGTTGTGGAACTACTCTCCAACTTCATGCTTGTACCTTTAATATTAGAAATTAAATAGTAGTAATGTAATACTAAGTAATAGTAATGTAATATGAAATATCCACTGCAGTTTTATTTGTTTTCTTTTTTATTTTAGAATAATATGGAAGGTACATAATAATATTAATGTACATATTACTTAAGGCTGGACAAAGTTGAAAGAAATATAATACATACTAGATACATAAATACCAGAAGAATCCCTGTACTCTGTCCATATCCTGGATTCTTCATTCTGCCTGCAGGATCTGAGCCCCAAAAGGAAAATATAATTAAATATTTTCTTAAATTTTGAACTTTTTTTCCTTCTTCCTGAACAATTTACACTGATTGGATTGCAGCCTGAAATTTCCATTTTAGCTGCTGTTGCTTTGAGTAAAACAATTACTTTTTATTAAAAATGTCAATCCGAATGATTATTTAAATCTGGCTTAAATTAAAAAAAAAAAGGAAAAAGAAAGAAAACTCTTTGCTGGCTACTGTTGTTTTGTATGTGGTTCTGTGCTATGGAAACTGGACATGATTTTATTGAATTGATTTTGTTTTAATTGGTATTAATGAAAATTACATGTGTATGTAAAGGGAGGATACAATTCCTTAAGGGCTTAAATTGTCCTGATGCACACATGCAATTTCCATTACTCTCAATGGAAGTTGCATTTTTCTCAGTGATGAGAATGAATTTCTTAAGCCCAGATTGTGGATAACCTTTGTGGAAATGGTAGCATAACACTTTTTTGGCATGAAGGCAGTAAGGGAGTGTTTGCAGTACTCAGAATGAGGGTCAGAGTCATGAGCCAAGGTATGGGCAGGGCAGCACCCTGATTCCTTTGCCAGGCTCAGCATTTGTGGTTTGCAGGGCCCATTGCTTTCCTTTAAGTGCTCAGGCTCCTGTTCCTGACTTCTTGAATGGATTTTAGCAACTCTACTCTGAAGAAATGTCTTAGCTAGACTCCTTGTCATTTAGAAGCTGCTGGTGAACCCTAATTTTATGAAACTGCAATTCCAGAATGAGTTATTTTCATTTTTAAAACATTTTCTTAATATTTTAACCATGTTGGCAATTACAATGACTCATAACAGCAAACATATAGAAACAATTAGCCTGGTGTATGAACCTTGGGGTAAAGATAATTCAGCTTTTTATGTCCTTCCCATGTGCCTGTCATCAAATTCATTTTACATAATGTCCTTTTAGATCTCAGTAGATCTTAAATTTTATGAATCCAGTATCACTATACTGCAATGTTAATCCAGTCAGGGTAAGGTAGTCCAGTCAGAGTAAGTAGTTTAGTATTTTGGTCTCAGCTAGGAAATGAAATATGTGTTTGCAGGCAACCTTAAGCTGCAGTTTCTTTGGCTGGGAATGGCAGACTGGGAAACTCTAAATGCTTGAATAAAATAATGAAATCCATTATTAGGACATTTCCTGGCAAATTCAGTTTTTGAAACTGATGTTTTGATTTGATCTTCAAGTACTGTACCTTTAGGTACAAGGAAAAAAAAGTTAGGGTTATATGAAATCTAATAAACAGGACAATAAAGAGTGAAGGTTTTTGAAAACTTCTTTCTTTGACCATAATTTTATGGTTTTGGCTGTGTATATTGTGCAGTGGCAGAAGTAAGCATAATTTAATCGTGAAGGCTTCATTTCTAGCTCCTTCTCCTAATTTCACTGTTTATAGAAATATATATGCCTTGTTGCAGTAATATGCATGCTGAAATATCAGTATGTAGGGGCAATGGAATGAGTTGAGGGATTTACTGATTTACTCTGAAATACTTTTTTCATAGTGTTTATGTAATAGAAGTTAGTATAGCATTAGAATTTCAGTCAGTCCAACCATTGGCAGTGATTTATAACTAGAGTTTTAAATGAAATTGGGAATTAGGGGAGAAACATTATTTCCTAGTCAAGTCAAGCAGCTGTGTTGCGGACAAGAGGTATTTCTTTTAGACTTATACCCAATCTGCTTGCATCAGAAACTGCAGTCCGAAGGAGCTTATAATTTTAGCAGTAATTGCCATTTAAATTCCTTTCCTACCTGTTAAAATGATGAGAAGAAAATTTAAGAAAAACAGATGTTCTAACTGTGTAGACCCCAACAGATCCTCCAATTCCATACAGGGTACCAAAAGGTCTTCCCTACCTGGATTGAAGAGCAAGAGCTTTTCTTGCATTTTTTTGCTTTATGGTGCTATATGAAAATACTTAACTGTCTATGGTTCTGGGTGAAGCAAAAGATGTGAGCGGAGATCTCCTAAAAGAAGGTGTTTACATTGGGAAAAAGTGACCATGAGGAAAGAAACAGAAAACAGAAGAAAGATTTCTTAAAATAATTGAATGGTATGGGTTGGAAAGGACTTTAAAGATCATTTAGTTCCAACTCCCCTGCCACACCTCCCACTAGACCAGGTTGCTGAAAGCTCCATCCAAGCTCTAAACCTTTAGAGGAGTGAAGTTTTGGACACAATTAATATATACGTTTCAGAAATGTATTGTGCGATGCATGTAACTGGCCTTGGCAGAAGAAAATCCTTGACAGTTTGCTCCTATCATTGCAGTGTGCCCCATAGCTATTGCAATGAAAACAGAATGTCTACTAAGTACTATCTCAGGCCTGTCCATGCAGGTGACCTAAAGCTGCAATCCATTTTTGCTGAAGCAATTTCCTTAAAATATTATTCTGCCATTTGGAGCTTGATAAGGAAAAGAGTTGGTGTCTTAAAAAGGTATAAACTCCAGTCATCGGAAGTAGTTCAGGAAAATAAGTTGACTGCTGTTGAGCCAGTGGAATTATCCTGTTGAAGTCATGGAAAAGAAAGTAAATGAGAATTGACAGTGAGAGGCAATACTTAATATAATACCAATATTCAGAGTGGGAAAAAAGATGTTCACAGGTGAGCTTAACTTAGTAAAATTATGCAGGCTGTTTATGAGACAAATTTATGGGCACTGTATGTAGTGGAAATGAAAAGTGGTGAACAGAGAACTAATCTGATCATACTAAATTGTAGGTTTTGCAGTCATGAATGGGTAAAGAAACAGTATGAGTGACCCAGAGGTAAGAAAAAATTAGCAGGGTGGAAAATAAAGTTTTCCTATGAAAAAATGAGTAGATAGCCATATGGAAAAAGAGTCTAAAATATGTGTATCGGAAATACCCAGTATATGGAAGACTCCTGAAACAGAATAATGTAAAAAAACCTGATTTGCTAAAGTTTTTGGTGCCATGTCATTGACAAAGCCAAATTATGCACTAAACACAATTTACTCAGAAAGCAACTGTTGAAATATCCCTTTCTACTTTTGTTCATTTCTGGGTAACAGAACTTCTGCTGAGTGAAGAAGAGACACTTATTAAAACAATGTGGCTGATAATCAGAAAGGAAATATTTCTTTAGATATGGACAGTTGGAACAAAGACAGCCTGTGAGGTACTGACAGACACTGACAGCTCATAAGCATTTGAAAATAGGGTGCTTGAATGAGGTTGGGAATATGTGGATTTCCAGTAGAGGATGGTTAAGGAAAAAAATAAACTGAATATAAGAACTGAGTATAATTTTTTGTTAATAGCTAATTTAACAAACGTGTTTGAACAGCAGGGAGAATGCTATTGTGAATCCTGCAAAATACTTCCACTTGTATCCTTTTTTTCATGTTTTTTTCAATGTTATTCATAACATTTCAAAAAACTGTACTGAAATATTCCAGGCTCAATCTCTGCTAGCAGTTTGACTGAATTAAATGCAACCGGTTATGACATAGGGGTGTCTCAAAATTAGTGTTCCTATCGCAGAGTGAGTCATACATTCTCTTTGATCAAAATTTTGGTTTGTTTGCCTTTTTTTTCCTTTCAAAAACAACTCAGACTTTGACTTGTAATATAGTAACACAGCCCATTGAGTACTAAAATTGGAAGACAGAAACTCTGTGATACTCAGACCATTGAAAAAATCACTTCAGAACACTTTCAGTTAGTGGAATGTTTACCACTATTTAAGAACATCTTCCCAATCAAGTCTCTGAACCCTCATGATATGTGAATTTTTTTCACCTACACTTTCTGACCAGAGCTGGCACTCGAGCCATATTGCAAGAACTGCTTACTTAAGTGGTCCAAAATGTTGTGTATGATTTTATGGCCATACTTAAAAAGAGGAAAAAGATTCTGTGGCGAAAGTTATGTTTTATTATTATTGGGTTGTAATGTATACACATCTTCCGAAAATGTATTTAGTTTTTATTTTGTATTTTCATTCTATGCAATTGTATCTTTTGTTAAAAGAGTAATGAAATTTCCATGCAAATAAGAATCTTTCTCCCATTAAGAAGTTACTTTTTTAAAACTGTTTCCCTAGAAAAAGAATGCGAAGCCTGATGTTGCCATTAGAACAGTTCTCAAAACCTGTACTTAGCTTGTGACTTTTCTTTGGGTACTGCACGTCCTCCCCATTACATGTTTTGTTGTGACTTTGTAATAAGGCTTTCTGTATTTCGCTTTTGTGTCATGGGGGAAATACACAGATACACAGGGAAAGAGGAAGGCCAGCCTAGAACTGACTCTAGCAACTTAACTCACCTGCATTATCATGCTGTTGGGTACTTGCATATGGATTCTTGAGCTTCCCCTTGGGAAAATATGGTGTTCAGAAGAAGTCACGGGCCTCAGGAGTTGTCGTTGAAGGCTGGGTGAGGCCTGCAAGCAGTTTGGACCACTTAGGTCATCAGTCTTCACTGGTGTCTAAGTTTGTTGCAGTCAGAGGAATTTATTTGTTTGGCTGTTCTGTATCATCATTTCCACATTATTTCTCAGACCTTCAAATGCTGTTACCTATGGTATCCATAATGCCCTATTGATGGCATTTCTGTCACTCATTCTGGGAACCCACCCCTGCCTAGCTTATATTTAGTTCCTGGATAAATTGTTGGGAAGCTAATTTGTCAAGCAGATAAATGGGAAACTGGGTCTGTGGGAGTAGCTATCAACAGGAGAAATGATTGCTGTGGCCAGAGCCTGGCTGGGTTTCCAGGTCTAAAAGAAAGTAGAAAACTGGAGAGGAGTGAATCACACATGCCCAAGGGTACAGGTGTGAGCACATGGCAATGTTTCTCTGGAGAGATTTGCAGTCTTGTCTTCCCATACATAGGAAGAACCTTCCAAAGGGGCAGCACAAAGCTTTTTCTGGAAGCATTTTGCAGTGCAGCGTTTATTAAATTTGCATGTCAATTTGTAAGTTATTTTGACAAAAGCTTTATCACAATGTAAAAATAAGCTTGTACATAATGGTCCAAAACTTGTTCCCAGTTACATGAGTTATTATTTACTCCTTTGACTTCAATCAGCAAATTAAAGCAAAATGTAGTCTTAATCTTGAAAAATAAGTAGTGTTAATAGCAAGAATTATATTTTTGGTAAGGATGATACAGCTAGTTTTAAATGTTATCAGTGTTTCTTTAGAACATGTCCTATATGACATTAGCTTGAATCAAATTGTATCTCTGCCAGCACTTAGAGAGACCAACAGGAAACAGCTTCTGCAACATGACTTTTGTATATTGGTCAGCTGCTGTATATTACATACTCCAAATTGCATGAAAAAGCAGGGATCTCTGATAATGCATGCTTTGAAGAGGGATTTACATTTAATAAATGTTTACAAGTATTTTCATAAACTCAGCTTATGACAGTGTTGGCTTCATGTGATTGATTACTCAAATGTTGCCTTTCCTCAAATATAGATTGTACAGTTGTCTCTAGGAGTTATTTATATTTCCTAGTATTTATGATCTGCAAGGCAGCTTAGTTATTAACATTAGTTATAGCTATTTCTGTAGATATTTATCTGAACCACAAGTTTTTGACACATTTCTTTTTCTTTAACAAGCAAAGCATATCTACAGCTATAAAAATGTTCTCTGATACAGAAAAATATATGTATGATACAGCTATTACCTAGAAATACTCTTAAGGTGTAGTTTTGAATTCCATAAAAGTGTAGGTATGCAAACAAAGTGCCACTGTAGTAACATTAAAAAACATTCATTAATTTACTTTTTTTCCCTCTGAATAGAGATTTTTTTATTACTGATAGGCTTCACCCTTCTCCATACATCACTGTCTTCTGTGTGTGGGGTGACAAGGTATTGGCAGGCATTTTATTAAAAATAATTTAGTCTTAATTAATATTTTAGATTTATTATTGAGCTTACCTGTTATGAGTTAAGTCACTTAGATGCACAATAGGTGTATGCATGATAAAATAGTTCAGATTTTAAGAATATAATGATGATAGTGTGAGTCTCAAACTAAAAGTCAAGTCTCACCTGAATGTGACACAAGGGCAATATGTAGTGATCAGGGTGCAGTGTACAGCAATTGGACCTAGTGACCAAGATTAATGAAACTCACATGGGTTTTAATTAGTGCAGCTGCAGTCATCAATTATCTGGAGGACACAAATATTGTTATATTTTGGGAAATTCTTGATTTATTTTATTCCATTGGCCAGTAGATTTAGATGAATGAGTTCTCATCATAAACATTCTGAGAAAAACTGCCTGAGGCCATGGTTTATTATTTAGGACACAATCAGTAAGAGTGAGCGCTACTGAAGAAAACATTGTAAACTGGTCTCAGTATTAATTTGGAAAATTTGCTGAAATGTGTGGCCTTGTATGGGTCGTCAAAAACATTAGAGCATCTCAAACAAAATACAGAACAATCTGTCAGGCGGGGAATGTGCAAGTATTATTGTCCAGCAGCTGATCCATAACAGAATGTCAGTGCATGTACACTTAAAGCAAGTATCAACAACATTTAATTTGACACATAATGTGGTCTTCTTTTATTATCCTTTAAGTGCATGTCTTAGAACACTGAAGACTGGACAAGTAAGTAGAATGAAAAGAGCTGAAACATGACAACCCTTTGCAAGTCTGAAAAAATCACAGTATAGGGCTTTTCAGAGATATAAGCATTTTCAAGGCGACTATTTAAAACAAGATGCAGGGAAAAAAAACAAGAGGAAGAAGAAAAGTCACTTTAAAATTCCTTACGATAGTTTCATTTGAAAATATTGCTTTGTGATCTGAAACCTGGGTACAAGCATTTTGAAATAAGTTAATATGAGTGCTAACTACTAAGCAGAACACCTGCATCTGTCATTTAAATTAAGGACACAGCTATATGTATTTGGATTTTTCAAAAAGGTAAATGATAGTTCTTCTGCCTGTGCCTTTTTTTTCCTGAATGTTTCACTATAATTTGCATTTATCTATTGTAATCCATGAAAAGCAAGTTAGATACATAGTGTTGCTCTGATCCCTGCTCTTATTTTTCACCCAGCTAAACTGCTAAACAAGGTGGTATTTAAATATGAACAAGAAATAAAAATAACATTAAAATTCATTTTTTTCAGAAGAATGGTACAAACAGCAGCACTTCAATGACCTAATTAAAAGCTTTTTTTTTTTTTTTTTTTTTTTTTTCCTGTTTTTGTCCTTTCCTCCCTCTTCCTATTTCCTCCTATTGAAATGATGAGTTAAATTCCAGGTCAACATAATCCTAGAAAAGATTATTACTTTTGTTGGGGCATAGCCCCGTTGTCCCTAGAAAGGAAACATGTTTACATACTGCCAGCGTACTGGAGTACAGACTGTCTTGTTACCCAGCCTGCACAGTAGGGCACATGTATCTGATGTCCTTATTTCTCACTGGTAGCTGTCACACTGACAATTGGAAAATGCTGTAATTTCCTTAGTTTGCATTATTTTTATATCCCCTATTGTTTTTACACATGACCTTTACCTCTCCGTTCTCCAATTAGCAGAGTGAAAACCATTGTTCATTGAGCGGAGGTATTCGTGCCCAAGGGAGCAAAATTTATTTTTCTATATATGCTGTTGTGGGTGGTGAGGATTCTTTATTACTAAAGAAATAAACCTTAATCTTAACCTTTGTTTGATTAAACTAACCTCAGACATCACTGAGGTTGGGCAGGAACTTCCATCAGCTTGTGAGGAATTGTTGTACTTGCTTTAACTAGCAATCAGTGAACGTTTATATAAATGGTTATGAACTGTGTGTGTCCGTTATAAAACACATGATGGTTAACTAATTTAACTAAAGATTTTTCATAGCTTCTTCAGTTTTCTTGGAATCTGCATTTCCAGCTAATACAGAGGCTGGACTATCATTTTAATTGTATCAGTCGTATTAGCTAAAGCATTTAGTAAAGGATGCAGAGCCCAGTAATATCAGAAAATAGTTCAGATGGTATCAGAAATGTAAATAAACACATGGCATTGCAGTAATCAAGGAATAATGAATCTGGCTAACTTGGGGTTTTAATCTGTTAGAAAGGCAAATCTTTTACTTTTGTGATCAAAGTAGGTTATTTCAATGTTCATACAAACTATGGTTCCTTATGCTGCTCTTGATTTCCTTCCTATCAGTGGTGTATACCAGCAGTATCATGGGACCGGTCGCATAAGTCTAAACAAACGCCTGCGCAGTCACTTTGAAAAAATATTATTTAGTTGGTCCATTTTCAAATAATGGCAGTTCAGCAGTTCAAAATCACTTCACTAAGATGTAGCTTACCACTAGAGCATTACCTCTTGTAGATACCTAACTTTACCACATACAAATTCAAAACCCAACATGAAAGTCATAATTTTGAAGACACCTAATTTGTCTAGAGTTTGGCCAGCCATAGGTCTTTATGTTATTGTACTCTGAGCTTCTAATAGTTATAATCTTATTGCCAGTTCAAAGCTTTGCTGTTTTTTTGTTCAAGATTGTATAAATTCTTTTGTCCACGAATGGCATCTTTTATATGGGGCATCTGAAAACACTGAGTGCTTTTTGTAACTTTCTTGTTAATAAAGTAATACTTTAATAATAATAAAGTCTAGTCCTTATTTCTTAATAAGAAGCTCCAATCTTCTGGTACGAGTTTAGTAAAGTAGAAATACTAGTTTATATCAGTGTAATGCAGTCCTCCTGCGTTAGTATCTCAATTACTTAGTAATTTGATCTGGCTTGTAGATACCTCTGGCTAAACTTCCTTGAAGTCTTTCAAGCAGGTGAGAATTTCAGGATGGTTTAGCTGAAGTTTATGGTCCCTGAAAAATATTTTATTCGACTTACCAACTTGTCCCTTGGGTTAGAACTATGTATGCAGGGAACGTTTTCCTGCACATTTTTGAGAGCTGACATGAGGATAGGTTCTCCAGCTCAGCTTCATGGTTGCAATAACCAATTTCATGAAATAAAGAGTTTGTTCGCATGATTCACTCATAGTGTTATGACAGCTGTATTCCTAATCTCTTTTCGGATTTTTTACCAGTCTCCCTAGATAGATTTATAAAGACAGCATTAATAAGGTGATTGTCAGTGACAAGACTGAAGCTATTATCAGGCAGGGTCTGTTCATGCTAGCCAGGTGACAACGCTACTGCTCAGTCTTTCTCTCCTGGATATTTCTGTTTCAGGAACATGTTGAACAAAAAACAATAGTTTTATCAGTTGTTCTGCTGAGTTTCACTCTGTGATCCTCTTAGCAAAATTTGGGTGGAGCACATGGAATATGGCCATGACTCTGGGCATGTTCTCTTGTTCTTCACTTTTGGCTTAGGTGGGACACAGCAAGCCACCTCTGGCTATGTTTGCTGCAGATCCACTGGAAATGGCCTGAACTTCACATAGACTTGAATGCAATCCTTTTTTTAGTTGTTCCCCCAAAATATGATGTATTAATTATCTTTTGGTCAGGTATCTTTAACAACTATTTGTGATCATGCAAAGCAACAGTATCATGTCCATACCAGTATCTTTTTTTTTCAAACCAGAGTCATAATATTTTGGGAATTCCTACACATATGAAAATACTTTGTACATCTGTCAGTCATTCAGCTTCAAAAGCCTTGTGATCTTACAGTCTTCCAGTGTTTAACTGATATTTGACTTCTATTTGTTCTTCTCACAGGCTTCTCAATACAGTGTCTTATCTAACAAAGTTCGGTATTGTATTCAATATGCTCATTTTTGGGGATGCAGTATATGTTGTGGTTATTTTTTTCTAAGTCAGGTTAGTTTCTAAGTAAAATTATATCTTTATGGTTATATTTAGAATAAGTAGTATCGAGCAAGGTATTCAAACTTGGTTGCCAACTTGGCTAAAAATGAGACTACTTAAGGACTTCCTTATAGAATGTTTTCAGTAGTTGTTTGTTTTTCCTGATGTAGCTTCTTAAATTTTAATTAACATGTTTTCAAGTTACTTCAACTAACAATAATAATATATCCTATGCTGCTATTTAAAATATTAAAGCTCGATATGTCACTTCATTATGAATTGGTACATCTAAAATGCATGGAAGATTAAAAAAAAATAAGTTACAGTGCAACTCCATAGGTTGACTTTAGTTAGCTAGCTATTTTATTTCCTTAATCTGTGTCTGTAGTATGGAAAAGAGAATTCTTACATTTTCTGAAATTGTAAGTCTAAATTGTAGCCAGTATTTGGAAAATATGAAGATATGTGTTTTTTATCTTTCTTTTTTTTTTGGGTAGTCGCAGATCATTCTCACTCACCAGTCAAAACACCTGTCACTATTATACTTTCAGGCACAGAACCTATACCTGAGGAGGAAATTAAACCAAACAAGCAGAATAGAAAACCCCAATCTATAATTCAGGATCAAAACTGTGTGTGTAACATGGACAGGACCTGGCAAGTCTTCTCTGCCAGAATAACCTCTTGTCTCTAGTGGCTTATTTCTTGCCTGCAAGAGCCTCCTGCCTCTCATTTAGTTTTGGTTACCTAAGGGTTCATGTTCTGTATTTTATGGGTTATACACAGGAAAATTTGTAAATAGAAAAAACAAAACGTATCCTCTCCATGGTATACCTTATTTTTGCCATTTTGGGAGAGAGGAACAAGTTTTCTGGATGCCTATTTTCCAATTTCCTTTTTGTAGGTTGTTTCCTTTTGGAGGTTGTTAGAGACACAGCATATCAGGTGCTCTAATCTTTGAAACAGCCTTTATGGTGCAGCTGGTAGTGTTGCTGCAACACACAGATTTGTCTTTATGGAGGATAGTTTTCATTATTTTGTAATTAAAAGCAGTGCTTCATGCTTCTTTTTACTATGAGAATAGCACAGAGATTGAAATAGAAGTTTTATTTCAGGACTGGAAGATGAATGCAGTCCAATTCTTGCTCTGTATCCTGCTGTGGTCCTTGGAAATTTCAGGTCATTGTGGTAGAAGGGAAGTATAAAGACATTTGTGTACATGCAGTTGTAAAGTAAGGTATTCTAAAACAGATGCCTCATTTCATAATAAAAAGCATTTGGTCACTTTTCCCACAGCCACTGCTCTCAGCTGGAAAGAAGGACATTTTGTTGGTACATATGAAGGATTCAGAATTGCTCGATTTCCCAGAGAATGGAGGTTGTTTTATTAGAAATTAAGGTATCAGGAGTCTTTAATAAATAACTCAAAGTGTATTCTCTACTCCAATGCTACATAGCATGTTTTTCACCCACTTCCATAACTTAAGAAATTTATGGCA
>NC_067283.1:96473705-96483705 GCF_020740795.1 Apus apus | reverse complement strand
ATGTAAGTTTTGGGTCACTGATGGTAAATTTTTACTGAAGAATTTTTCATTTTATTTAATATTCTTGTGGCTACAAGTTTTGTAACATCCTGAGTTCAAGAGAAAAACCAACTGATTGGACCTCCAGGAAGTGCCCTGATGATAATCAGCCTTGTGTGCAAGACAGAAAGGCTGATAGTCAGAAATTGCTCTTTAAACTAAGACAGACTGTCAGTCTTTAGGAATGGTGGGGAATGGCCTATTTATGTAATCAGATACTAAAGCTGGGAAGAAGCTGTCAGGCACATTCTTGTTGTGTAAGCAGCAGGCAAACTGTGCTTTATCTGACAGACAGTGTGTAAATCTGTCCATGCAAAAATCCAAATGTTTAGTTTGCTTCTAGTCACTGTAATAATCTGCTTATTTTCTTTTGCTAGAGCGATGACATCATTTAGCAGAATGCACCGCAGACAGGAGTCCTAGATAAGGCTCTGTTACTGTCAGTCATTCACTTCTTGATTGGCAAGGAGATAAATAGGAATTTACTAGAGGTTTGCTTCCAGCTAAAAGAGCAGAGAACAGCCTGGGATAAGTATATGAAGAGCAAATATGTGTAGCACCCTCAGCCTTCTGGCTTGGAAAAATGTCTAGAAATAAGTGTCCTTCAAAATTAAATGTTAAAACTTGGTATTTTATTAGCATTAGCTGAATGGTCTTCCTGGATGGAGGAGTACTCAGATTAATTGATAAAGTAAAGCTGTTCCCATAGAGAGGGAATAAAACCTGTGCATATGTTCTGGGTATCTGAATTAGTTTCATTGCCACCATGTTTGAGAATGAGGTCTGTTCCTTTCTGATATTTTAAAAGACTGGTAATAGTTTATCAGTGTTGGCACTGTCATTTGCCTGATGGTTCATCAGACCAGACCTGACTATGAAAAAAATATTGTTACTTTACATAAACTACAGTTGGTGCTACAGCATTAGTGTCATGGAAATTATTATTCAAGAGTAGTTTCACAGTTATTCTGTAGGAAATAATGGGCAGACTATGATCTAAACTTACAAAGTACTTTGCTGTTGCTGGCAGGAACATATTTTGGTATGGGCAGACTGAAAAGAAAACTTTCAAAGAAAGCTACACTATAGTAGGAAAGATAGTCTAGTCATTTTTAATGACATTTAATCTCTTAAATCTTCTGATTTCATTTAATTTTAAAGGGTAATAAAATATGATTGAAATACACCTGAAATGTATTTTAATAAAATTAATCTGTTGTACTGAAAATCTAATGTTTTGTCAATCTGAAGATTTAGGAAGAAACCATGCAAAATGAAAATACTTATTTGGATCTTAGACTTCAGAATTCTTGCAATTTCTTTTAAAATAATAATGAAACTTCTTTAGAATTCATTGGAAGGATTGTAAGAAAATTGATTTCCAGGTCGGTAAGCTATAACAGAAACATGACCTATTAGGGGAACATACCTGGCAGAAGAATACACTTCTGTGCATAAAGTCAATTGTTCATGTTCCTATTGTTTCCAAAATTATAGAGACCATAAATGAACAGCTGTTAAAAGCATAATGATTTGTGCAACAATGCTCTGATCCTCTTGTGTTTATATTTAGAGGGAGCACTACATTTTGAAATAGTAAATTGGCTTAGGAATCACAACCTCGCATGATACTATCTTGATTAAAAATACATGCATATCTTGGTAATGTTATGCACCTCCTTAATTTAAAAATAGGAGGAGAACAATTAAGCATTTTCCACGTGCTAATTTTTGTTTAATTTCAAAGAGTTAACCTTCTGAGAAGAAAGCTTCTGTTGGCACAGTAGTGATAAACATTACATTAAAATAGTGATAAATACTATATAATGCTCCCAAATAGACATTTTTCCTGTTGAATCCTGGGATGCTTTCTACAGAAATCTCAGTATATTTTTAATGAGATTGTACATCAGTTTGTATGTTGCAGTTTAGACATATTGGCTTTAATTATTTTTGAATGTGCAGTTTTTACAGTAGATGGAATATATATGATTTAAGACTCACCACAGCACTCTGAATATTACTTGGCATTTTAGCAAAATGTGTGATATTAAAAAGACTGTGAATTTTAGTTGGATTTTCATTTTCTCAGTCACATAATATTCCTCTTTGCTCTCAATTCTTCTATTCCACATGTGCAACATTTTGCAATGTTATATTAAAACAATTATATCAGTCTTATCATCTCTTGCTGTACTGTGGTCCCACTCTTATAAAAAATATTATTAAGTCAACCTAATTCAGCATTTTATCCCAAATGAGTGCCATGGTATTTTGCCTAAATCACAAGGAAATCCAAAGAAAATCTTACAAAACCAAGTTTCAAAGAATTCTCGATATATTGACCAATGCCTAAACTGGAAATTTTGTATAAGTCCTGTAAAATCTTTCACGGTCAATATCGGTCTTCCCTTTGCTATGACATAAGCAAAATTCTGAGACATGTCTTTTACTTGAGTTTAAATATCTTCCAGTAATGTTGGCAAACTGTTATGAATATTATCCTAGTGGACAAAACCATAAAAATAACTGGAACAGCTCATGTAAAATGAAAATGAACAGTTATTTTGATTATACCAGCTGAGATACAATAAACAAACAGATTAAAAGTAAATGAGAATTTGGAAACTTAGGTTTTAATGAACTAATAATTTGTTAACAATAGGAGCATGATGTACTTTATCTTAGTCCTTTTGACAAGACTCCATTTGTTGTAGCTGTAGCTTCATCTTAGAGCCTGATCTAATACTTAGAGAACTCAGTATAATCTCATTGACTTCAATACAAGTTGAATTGGACTAATAATGAAAAATCGCATTATAATAATATTAGGTTTAGAAAAAAAATAGTGCTTATAGCTGATTTGAGTCAAACTGAGTTTGTCTGATATTTTACTGATGTCAGTAAAATCATACTGTAAGTTGGTATTGCTCTGCTGTGACAACTGTAAACTCTTATTCTGAGAACCCATTAAAACCAAAAACCAGCGATCATTCTCTTATAATACTCTACAGCTATTTGTCTAAATACAATACCAGAATAAGTAACTTTGTAAAAACCAATTTGTAGTCAGTTATCAACTGCAGAGATGAAATAAAAGACATATTACCATTTTTTCTTGCTTTAAATTTTATCAAGTCTGTGATATGTTATTTCCAGCATATTTCTCCTTTAGGGGATTTTCTGTTTTTCTTTTTGAATTTGTGTTATGAATGACGATTTTATTTTCTTCAATATGGTTTCATGTGAATGTAAATTAAAAACTGCTAAGATTTTTTTCTTTTAAAAATCTACTCATTGAAGAAATTTATTTTAAAAAAAGTCTAAGTTTTAATTTTTTTTTCCTGTACAATACTTACTTGACTGAGCAATTTGATTTAGAAGCAAAAAAGCTCCCAAAAATCGCACAAAACATGCAGGGATTCTGCACTCTTCTGTATTTAACATATCTTCTGTTCTAGCCCTATGGAAATTTTCTCTCATTTCTCCTCAATTTAAGAAATAGACTAACTGTGCCTCCATAGTAAATTAATTTTTATTAGCTGTGATAGTGGTGGAAGTATGTAATTTTTTAGAAAATACATTTAAAATACAGTTGTCAAAATCAAAGTCTTTATTTGTCTATTTATTAGCATTGCAGCACAGGGTTATACTGTAAATGACTTTCTCCTGGAATTAGACCATGCTGAGGAAGTTTACAAACAAATAGGGAAATCTGAGCTTCTTACAAGAAGTTGAACTTTTTGCCTTGGTAGCTGACTCAGGTTAAATTAATCACCAGATACAAACTAATGCTGGCATGGGATTTAAATGAGTCTGATATTTTAAGAAGTCTGTAGCATAGTAGCATATGTTAAATGTAGTTAAGTGGTAGCTGAACTACAAATACATATACTTCCCCATATGCATTTGGTTAAAATTAAGAGGAACCTTCTCTTCTGGCAAGCATAACAGTTGTTAAAGCCTTACTCTGTCACATTTTCAGCAGCCACACATCCATCCAGCCACTATAGTTCTCCAGGCTCTGTTAATCTCTCTGCAGTGGCTTAGCACTTCCCAAGGTGCTCCCAAAAGATTTTAGGATTTTAGGGGCTCAGCCAAACATGGCTGGATTTGGAAGGGGTTTTGGTACTCAAAGCCCAGAGTGTACTCCTCATCCACTGCACTCCTTTGTTTCCTGTAATACTTGATAAAACTCTGGCTTGAACAAGCAGAATAATCCCTGTACTGTGCATGCTGAAGTCTTCTGATTTTCCCACCCTTCTGTTATACTGAGATGTATCTGTCTGATGCTGATGAGCTCTATGATTCATGGAAGCAAGCCTTGATTCTCACCATTTTCCTTTGTAAAACCGAAGGTCTGCCCTGATTTTCAGCTTCATAAAAACACTGTGCTCTCATCATCTCCAGCTACATAAAAACAGCTGTCTCTCAATATGTAAAGTCTTCATAGGAATTTTCAAAGTCTATTTCAGCTGCAAATGTAAACTGAAAATACAAAAAGCAGCCCCCCCAAAATCTGTTCCCTTTCTTCTTGATGATGATGCTGAATGTAATGTGCTTCATGCCAGACATTTTTAGAAATGTATGACATGGTGTAGTGCCTCTGATACCATACTACTTTGCTGTTTTACAAGCTACAGCATGTCACAGATTAAAGCTTTGTTGGATGCAACAAAGCTGGCAATAAATAAAGCTCTCTGATGTCACCGTGACCTAAATTAAGCTCATTGTGTTTCCTTTGTTTTGTTAGCAAAAGAGTAGTTTTCACCACTTTTTAAAGACCTCTAGAGCTTTAAGAGGTATATATTTTAATAGATTTTAATTAAGTTGGAAATTACTTGTGGGTCAGAGTAAGAGTCAGTATGTGCTCGTTTGTAGCCATTACATGCTGGGGTTTTTAGGATAGAAGGTTAGAATGCAAAGGGCAGAAGTTTTCAGCATGGTATAAAAATAAGAACTGTGTGAACTGCCAAAGTAGCTGATTGCAAATGTGCAAAGAAATGCTGAACTTCTCCAGCACTTGATGAATATACAGAGTAGACTCTTATTTTAAAATTATGGGCCCTTGAATATAGGGTAGTCAAAAGCCTGTAAGAAAGAATATTATGTTGTCTACTCAAATCTGGTAGAGTTTGGGGTGTTTTGGAGACATTTTTGTGTTTGTTTTTTGTTTGTTTGTTTTGTTCAGGTTTGTTTGTTTTCAAATATCTTGTTCGATTGGACTCTAGTCTTAATTTGACTCTTAGGCCTAGTTAGATGCACACCCTGAAGAGGAAACTTTTCCTGGGAAAACTGCTCAAGGCTTAAATGAATGGTTAACTATATACAGCACAGCTCCCTCTTAAGATTTTGCTCCTACAAAAATTCATTACAATAACAGGTCAGCTCTTACCTGAGTGGGTGTTGTGTCTGAGAGAGGATGGTAGGATTTAACTCAAAATTTATATGTACCATTTCTTTTCAAGCATCCACCAGTCTGTAAGTCGATTTTATTGTCTATTGGAAGTTATCACAAGTCACCGTTGGTGTTGCTGATTTTCTGTAAGTCACTAGTGTTGTGATGGAGAGCTGCCAGATTTCCAAAGTAAATAAATAAATAAAATGAAAAGAGCAAATATTAAAACAATTTTCAAAGGATAGGAACTGTTTTCTCTTTGTGAAATAGGAAACAATCACTGTTATCAAGCTGCCAATAGTTTTTAATTAAAATATTTTTTTTAATCTTGATTTCCCTTTTATTTTCAAAAGGTGTTGAATGCCATTTCTAATATTCTTGAAGACAGATAGTGGTTCCATTAAAATGAAAATAAATAGACAATTCTAAAGACAACTTTTGCTTTAACTGTGTCCATCTTTGGAGATGTCCGAAGGATGTAAATGACATCTTGATTTAATCTTTTGAACATACATGGTATCTCAAGGTAGTTGCATCTCTCTTCCCTTAAAAATGTGCAGATATTTGATAGCAGAACTTAAGTTTACAATCATGAACATCCTGGTGGTTTGCATCTGAACTTCTAAATTCCAGTACAGCGTATATTACTTTTAAAAATTAAAGATCTGTATTGAAAAACACGTGACTGAGTCCCATTCAGCCTAATTTATAGACTGAATTGCAGTTCTGTTTTTTCCTTCTGTTCTTCCTCTGCCTGAATGCCACAAGCTACTTGAACTTACGTAAAATACTCTGTAGAGCATTTGGTCAAATTATTTATTTTCTTCTACAGAATTCAAAATCTTCTATCATTTACCTCCTCCAGAATTTAATGTATAAATCTATGAGATTTTCCAGAATATGGGTAAATTTAGCCAGAGTATTTTTAGGGTAGACCAAGCTTTTCTTAGGTAAAAAATTAAGTCACATTCACTGCAGTCAGAACTGAGAAATCTATGATGGAGAGCAACTGGTAAACAGAGCAATGGAACTGCAAAAGAAAATTGCTCATTTTACAAGCACCATTCTATTAGATTGTGTTAATCCAGGGGTTTCTGTTCTAGTGCCATGTTCTAGAATTATCTAGGTAAAGAGAAGAAGTGCAAATGAAGCTGTAAGTTTTATTAGTATAAAAGCTTTTGAATCACTACTGTTATATACAGATGTTCAGATTTTTCTACATTATATATTTGTCCTAGTAAAAACTCATCGTGTTAAGGAAACATACCTCTATGTACGTTAAATAGTAGCCTGTGATACTGTTTTAAGTGATTGTATGTTATAAAAAGCTCTACAGCAAGATTAATGTTACAAAATTGATAGAATATTATAACACTGTGAATATGATAAATTTAAAACTTTCCATTATGCCTTAATGAATACAATAGGAATCATGAGACTGTGTCTGGTGGTTGCATCATGTTTTTCAGCTTGCTCCTAAGCCTGTTTTCCTCACAAAAAGTAACCTTTTGTTCTACTTTGTTTATACTTGATTATGTTTTATAATGGTTTTAATTTGGAAGATACGAATTTAAAGTGTGCTTCTATTCTGAAAAGCAATGATGTAAAATAGTAGGTACCACCTCTACAGAGTAACTGACTATTTTCAGAGACGTAAATGCTTCAGAAGGCAACAAGACTGAATTTTTACTACATTTTACCTCAAAACATACTCCAGAGTCAGAAGAGAGACTGAAGAATAAGGTGTATGCTCTTATGGCTTGTATATCACCAGTGGAATTGTTAACCAACCTGTAGCTACAGGCCTACATTTTCCTCTGCTCTGCTGCTACTTTGAAGTCTAGGAGCCTATATTGTCACTTTTGTGAAACAAGGCATTCAGCCTGATGTGTTAGGACAGGTAGATTTGAAATTGGTGATACTTCAAAGCTGAAGCAAAGGTCAGAAAATGGTGTGCATAACCTGTTGCTCATGCACATGTCAGACAGAGCCCTCTTATTTTAAGACAGAGTTGAGGAGATGGCAGTTCTGAAAACACTCTTTTCCCTTGGAGCTGAAGAAATGTGAGTGCCGATAAACACAGAAGTGCTCGGTGCCGTTTTTGGGAGAATGTTCAAAATGTGACATAGTCAAGTTTTCAGACCCATTTGAGTAAGTGTATTGAATGTATCACACTTTTTTGTTGGTTTGCCTTTTGCACCAGTGTGATACGTCACCTCACACGTTGCTCAGTTTTCCAGTGTGCATTTATTTTCAAGGCATCAGCATGGAATTCTTTAATGTAAATATCCTTTTCTGGAGGAAAACTGCATATTTCAAACTGTCCTTTGCTAGCTACCTACTGGCACTCATTTCTTTATTTTTTTTTAATGCTTAACAATAAGGTATAGTTTAGTGGTGAAATTACTTTTTAAAATTTATACACACACAAATATAGGCAGCAGGTTGTGAGCCACCAGAATTAAGTCAGATACGGGCTGCAAATTTCAAGAACTTAAGACTATTTGCTTATTGGATTTTAGGCTTCCACTTAATCTTATATTCCAGTTTTGGTAACCTGCAGAAAAGGTACACAGTTCACTATGTTTTTTAGGTATGTTGCACAGCTTTCCATCCATGCCAGTCTCCTTAAAAACTTGCAAGATGATTTCATTTCTATACATATCATTTAGGAAGCTTGGGTTTCTCATAGATGCTTATTAGGAAGATGTGGTGGAATCAGTATAGTTATATCCTAAATATATTCTGCACAGACTTTGCATAGTTATATTTGAATTAATAGAAGTTTGGGTTCAGTGCTGAAAAATTACTATGAAAGTTTTAAATCCCTTCCCTACCATCCTTGCCTTAATTTTGAATTATTCAGGTAATGAAAATGCAGCTTTCCATCAGATTTCAGGGCCCAAGATCTATGTGATTTCCAGTTGTGAAATGGGAAAACATCAACATTACTCAGTTCCCGTTTAACCATAGCTTGAAAATATATTGGCTCATGAAGAGAAAAGAACACATATGCTTAATTTGTGCTAATTTTATGCATACAGTATATTTTTTAATGAAAATTGTTTTTTCTTACACTTTGAAATACCCTTGTTGATTGACTATAAATTTGTCAATATGAACTTTCTGGAGTTAAGAGTCAGGATAGGAAGCTACATGTGTGTAGGAGTTTTTAAGTAGCAGTAGGACAGATGGCAAAAATAGGCGCTAAGATGGAGGACTGAGAAAAGGATAATTGAATATAGGATCAGGAAAAGGTAAGTGAAGGGAGAGAGGGTGTATAAGGGACAGAAGGGCTGGTGAATTGTAGTACATTCTTTCCAGAACTGTGAGTTTAAAGTGGTGTCTTGTGCCAGAGGAAAATTTTATTGGGATCTAACACAGTCCCTTATTCCTCCATCATTTCATGTAAATAATAACTGTAGTCTTTTTGTGAGTGGTGGCAGGAGTTTAAGCTGGTCCCATTGATGACTTCTGTGAAAGTTTGTATTTCTCAAATATTTGGACTTAGTTTGTTTTGTTGCAATTGCTCATTCTGTAGGAAAGCATGGACTTTAACAATCAAAGTAGGAGCTCAGGCATTTAGCTTACTCTCCAAAAGTAAAGTCTCTTCAATTTTTGTTCAGGAAACTTTGTGTGAGAAGCATTCTGATGGACAAAAGTCTTCTCCACCAAATGATGCTTGTAGAGCAGGGCCATCCTGTGTATTGAATGAACCCAGTGAAATAAAAAATCATTGCTCTTTAACTCTGGATGGATATGTTCATTTAGATACCTTGTAAACCACCGCCATCACCAACCAGTTTGTGACAACTGGTGATACTGCAACCTCATCTTCGAGGAAAAATGATTAAAAGGGCTTTTACTAACTGTAGGTGGGTGCACAACATCAGGAAATCATCAGCAATACTCTTGGTACTCTGTGCTTGAATAAGACCATTCAACATATATATGACAATATAAATGTACTGTCATAAAATGCAATCAATAATTCTTGCATGAAATTTTGTTGCAAATGTTGGAAGTGAATGATAGAAACTTGTTAAAATGCTCCTAAAAATAAGTAAAAAATGCCTGATTAATTTAACAATTGTTTATTTACAAAAGCACATAAAATGAAGTCCTTATGCAACTCCACTGCATCAGAACCTAAGACAGACAGAAATCATGATCATTGCTGAAGCCTCCCATGGCCTTTTTCTGTCCTTCTCCATTTCAGGAGATGAATTTAAAAAAAAAAAAAAAGAATACAAAGGTAGCTTAAGAAAGGTCAGAAACCCTATTTGGACTGCTACCAAAGGCACACACAGGTTTTAGTTAGAGATGTAGTTGCAGCTTTAATTCTGATTTTTCTGGCTTTTGTCACTTCAAAGACAGACTCTCAGTGTTATTTTAACATTTTTATTGTGTGTGAATAATAGAGCACACATTGAGGTTCAATAGGTGCAATGCTGTTAAATGTATGTCGTGGTGGATTTAAAAATGAGGGATTTATTTTGTCATTCATAAAGTTGTAATACAGTCTGGAGAAACTATTTGTTAAAAGATAGCATCTACTTAACC